>NW_017731885.1:1066092-1069273 GCF_001890085.2 Hipposideros armiger | reverse complement strand
GTGGCTGCTCAGCTCGGGCTGGACTCGAACCGCTGTTGCTCAGAGCTCAAACTCTTGAGCGAGCTCTTAACCAACTGAGCCACTCGGCCGGCCCTCTGATACTGTTTTTTACCCTCATTTTGTAGTTGAAGATGCTGAGGGGCAAAGATGTCAAGTGACCTACTTAAGGTCACGTGGCTAGTAAGTGGCAGAGCCAGGAAGCACAGGTGGTCTTGCTCGAGAGCTTGTTGGGAAGACCCTAAGAGTACACAGAAGTCGGGCGAGGTGAGCCTTACTGAGGAGAGGCAGGCACAGGGTGTGGGGCAGAGCATCCTGAGCAGAAAACGCTGCCTGAAGGAACCTTGACAGTGGAACCCAGCTGCTGGTGCTGTCAGAGGATAGCAATTCAGTGCAGCTGAAGGGCAAAGTGCAAAGTTCAAGGCAGAGGGGCGTGGGAGATGAAGCTAATGGGGAGGGCGGGACTGCGAGGACGCTGAAGCATGTGGTCTTTCACCTGAGGGGCAGGGTTTCCCAACTCGTACTCCATGGTTGTTGTTTGATACAAGGGCTCTGTAATCAAATAGCCCTGTGAAACACTGATAAACGCATTTTAAACGGTTCTTTTCAGCAGGATTTGGCAGATTTCTTAAAATGCTAACATATTGTGAATTTCTAAAAGAGATACGGCTTTCAGCCCTCCCCATAGATTTGGGGCCATTGAACCTTGTTGTTCCACAGCATCCCATGGGACTATATTGTCCCTCAGAACCCACTGTGGGAAACACATTGCAGGCAGTGGGGACTTGCTTAGTGAACTGAGCAGAGACGTGCGATGACAGACATGCACTTGTGTTGATACTCTGAAACCTGTGGGTGATGTGGATTTGAAAAAGCCAAAACAGAAGGTGTAGAGATGACTACGAGCTGTCCCCCGGCTGAGTAAAAGTGTCTGGAACACATTTGTGCCTCCCTTTTCAAGAGCCCCTTTCCCCCTGCACCCCCATTCCACACACCCCCCAACTCCCTCCCCCAGTAGCTTCTGCCATCCTTCCTCAAATTCAGGACATTTTTTGTGAGTTGACTTTTATTCCCAGCTAAGTCATCAACAATCTAGCACTATGTCTAGACAATGGGGAATTCAAAAGTATTAGTGTGCAAACATTATGTCGGATGGTGAGTGCTCATGGTTATTTCTTTTAATAGAAGGTTTGAAGACCAAAATGCCTACAAGATCCAAAGGAATAAATTGCAATGGCTGAAAGGTAGATGTAGGAGAATACCCTGGGAAAGTAGAAAGCAAATAAGGCCACATATACAGACACCTGCTAAGCTTAATGATGGGATCAAACTTGCTCTGGATAAACTTCATTTGAATGAGACCCATAAAGGCTCCATTTCTTTACCAGTAAAATGTGGACTATCAGAGCTGTACCAGATGTTGGAGTAGCGGTGACTTGGTTTTGAGAACACTATTCTTCTACAGGGCAACATTCTACAGAGCAATACATGTATTCTGTAAAAAACAGAAACTAAATATCAGGATTAGAGTTAGGAAAGACATGGCTTTATAGATCTGGTGGGTGTTAGTATTAATTAGGAAAGATGGTAGCCATGCAAATTTTCAGTCAGTTCTTGAAAGTAAAGACAAGTGTACCCAGAGGGAAATTCATGAATCTCTGAATACAGAGATTTATCAACACATATATTGGGACAATAAACTACAAAAATTTCCAATATGAGTAAGAATCCCAAGGCCAACATTCACGTTAGTGTAACTGTTGTGTACACATAGAACATATGCAGACCCCACATCTAAAAATTTGAGATATTAGTTGCCTTTATTCTAAAACGTTTTTAAAGAAAATTTTAAGGAAAGCGTAACGTTTCCATAAAGAGACATAATGTGGCTGTGAATTTTTACTGAAGCAGGTAGCTTATTCCAGCAGTTTGGAGCGTCAACCCAGAAAAATTTTCTTCCACTGTCAGTTTTGGCTTTAGGCATTTCAAAATTAATAGACTAGGTCGAGTGAAGGGCACATTTGACTGTGCTGAATAAAAGTGAACATAAATATGCTGTNCACACACACACACACACACACACACACATGTTAACTATATCAGTTGATAGATGAGTCAATTAACCTAATTGTGGTAATCATTTCACAAAATATACATATGTCAAATATCATATTTTACACCTTAAACAGGTACAATTTGATTTGTAAATTATACCTCAATAAAACATTCTAATAATTAAATGACCAACTGAAAAATAATTTATCACAATACTTTTAAAAAGGCATAAGATTAAAAAAAGGTATGAGAAATATCTGTAGCCCACAGAACTACAAAGGACTAAGATAAGGATTTTATTATTTGCCCTATTTCTCTTACAACATATTATTCCCAACTAAGGAAGCAAATGAATACTTGCTGCTATTGTCTTGTCGTCAAGTTGAAGGACATCTATAAATTGACTCTGACTGTGCTTCAGTTTTCTAATCTGTTATGTGCTGGCTCATCAGTCATAGGACCACAGACTTTTTTTAGATGAAAGAGACCAGATAAATTGTCTCCTACATGTATTTTTTGTCTCCAGCCATTTGTGAGGACCACATAGCTTCCTCAGATTTGCAGTAACATTCTAACACAGATGCTCGTGGCCTGAACATATCCTGTGGTATTATTACTACTATAAGCAAATCATAGATAGATAGCTGGCCACTGCATCAATAGCTGAGATTTTCTAGCATTAGGAAATATTGTAAGTTTACCTGGACCATAGGTTTCATATACTTCATTAAGTTGAAGTTTGGAGAATTTTTATTAGATTAATTCATTAGTCAATGCTTATTGATTGCCTACTATGTGCTAGGATAGAAAAAAATAACCTAAAACCCTGATGTTTAAGCTGAATATAATTTGATGATGAATACAGATGCATAAAGAGATAACAGGAGCACAATGTATGATGATACAGCATGTACAAACAGAGACAGGCACAGAGAAAACATAGCATGCATGACACTCACTGAGTGCTGACTGTGTGCCAGGCACTGCTCTAAACTCCTCAAATACATGATTATTCAATCTTCCCCATAATCCCATTAGGCTGATACTGTTTTTTTTTTTTTTTAAGCTGAGCCATCCTGCTACCTGTTGGCAGCTCAGTGGCTGCTCAGCTCGGGCTGGACTCGAACCG
>NW_017731885.1:1056466-1062658 GCF_001890085.2 Hipposideros armiger | reverse complement strand
TGTGGCTGTATCCTGCCCCTAATACCCCCCTCCCCCACCACCACCATTGTGCTTGTGGTGAATGAATGATCCTGAGTAACTCCCATAACTGTGGCACCGCTGGTGCAGTGGGGTGTTACTCAAGGAACATGGAGGGTGAGGAAGAAAGACACAGGGCAAGACGTTTGCAATTTTCACATGGCCACAGGGACTTGAGCCCCCAGAGTCCCGGGTGACAGAGCAAACCAGAGAATATTTTCTTGAAGCCACTCTGGGACCTGTGCTCTATGGTGGACTCCGGGTAGCTTTGGGCAGAGTCCACAGTAGTGGTCTCTCCTATGTGTTTACTGCATGAGCTTTCTTCAGTCCCAGAATGAAATGGAAGGTGGTGAAGATAAAAAAAAAAAAAGAGCCAGTGTCTTTCAGTACTCAGATTTTAAAAAGAGACGTGTTTGTTTGTTTTGTTTGTTTTTCCTCTTTATTCCTTGACTGTGATCCTAACTCAGAATTCAGGATATGGTGCAGCCTAAAGGCAAGTGGAGACTCTCTTCTGATATGGAGTCAATAGGTTCCATCCACATGACCTTCCATTTCCTTTGGGTTCCTGGGTGGGTGACTTCAGCATGGTTTGCACTCTTTGTCTTTTTTTTTTTTCCTATTAGTACCCTCTCTGTCCTGTATCTTTCAACCTTTTCTGGTCAGTGTGGAAGGTGATTAAACCTCTCAAAACTCTTACTCTGTCATCCCTCTTGTTTTCCGTTTTGCTCTTTTCTTCGTTTGGGGCCATTTCCATATATTTCAATGCCATTGGTATTATTTGATTAGAAGACACAGTGAAAGTAACATCTGATGCTAACCCAGATATTACTCTTCACATGTCACTTAATCTGGCAATTTAGTAGTGCATTAAAAATTTTAGTAGCATTACATGCATGAGAGGCTTATTTATCCATGGATTTCCCTTTGTCCAAAGCAAAGCAATCATTAAACATTCCTAGAGTTATAGGGTTCCATTTTATAAGTTTTTTGGAAGAAAGTCTGCCAAGACCTTTTTAATAGCCTGTGATTTTGCTAATATTAATGTTGTGTTTATGCTCCCACTGAGTTATTCAGTGCCGTATCATTTACACTCACATAATCCCAATGGGGAGACTCAACTGTCTGTTATTTCAATACACATCTCTGTCTCAGACCACATGGCCCAGACAGACAGAGGACAAAGCTTCGCCATATCACTCTTAAACAGCATGAGTAACACTGGCTAACCCCGCGGCCCCCCCTCCACACACACCCATGCTTGCTCTCTGATTAGCCTCAGTTCTGGAATCTACAGGGAAACAGGGTACCTGCAACCTTAAATTCTGATCGACTTGGGCAAATACTCTCCTTGAGCTGCTGTACTGGGAAAGAAACAAACATAATGAAGGCGCCCCTCCCCCACCTCCCTGTCCTGCCCAACGTGCCTCATCTCCTGCACACAGAAAGTCGTGGCAGGGCTGACATCCTCATGCAGGAAGTCTTGGTTCTGATTTCACTCATCTACCCGCAGACCCAAATCCCCCTGCGATTGCCCGGGCGGCTTGGCGAGCTGTTGTTGCTGTTTCCAGATGCCCACAGCAGCACAGCCCCAGCACGAAAGCGCATCCCCAGAAAATGCAAGCCTGTTTTGTTATAATTAACCCTGGACTCTGTATTGGGCAATATAGATAAACATTTGCAGAAGTGTTTTTAAATTTGCCTGATTTACTTGCATATGTCACGCTTCACGAAAGTTATACACAATTTAATAAAAAGCCTATTTCCAACCAGCAAAAATACTTTTCTGAAAACGTATCTTGTCTTTCACTTTATCACTCCGTATACACACATTAGAACCTCTTGCACAATACCTGTGACTTGTTCAAACGTTTTAGATCTTAACAGTCTCGTAATTATACCTTTTGCTTGAAATCCGAATATACCTATAGTAGAGAATACCCGCTCCCTTTATAGGTTGCCGGCAGGATTTGCTTTTCACTTTGGGGAGAAATCTATTCTTTGTAGAATATTCCCACACATGTCTGTGTCTATTTCTCAGAACAGCGCCACAAAAGATATGACCCCTTTGCTCCCAGTCACCTTTCATGGTGCTGAATCGCCTTGGACGGTGGTGCCAGTCAGCCCGATTTGATTTGCTATGGTAAGAATAAGATTATATCTAACAGGCGATGTCATTTCCAGGTTCAATAGGCACAGATTTAAAACTAGTCCTCTCTTTGACCCTCTGGGTTCTCTTGAACTCTTGCACCTTCTTTGACAGTGTTTGTGAATGAGTGGATTCATGAAAATTCAAGGTTATTTTAATGATAATAGCGCCGCGGTGACAAAGGAAGACGGAAGGACTGGTCTCCTAGCGCTGGTGCTCCTTCACCATGGAGACTTCCTTCCTGACAGACTGACTGCGAGTGAATTCCTGTTGATGGTCAAAAGCTGAGAGCAGTTGTGTGTCTGCAACAGTGCTGTGCTACTGATCTGTGAACATGACATGCCTGAGAATATCGCATCACCATGGCAACAACAAACATGGAGCTAAATTCCATTAGCTGCTGTGACTCAGTGAGTCAAACAGATAATGTGCTGGGCCTGGCCAACTGCCTACAAAGGCTTTTGTGAAAGTTGTGATGAATTAACTTCCGCTTGTTATGTCTACTTTGGGATAAATTCTCTTTTTTTGGCTACCTAGCTCCTCAAAATTATGATATTTGTTAAAAAAAGAAAAACAACCAAAACCTTAAAACCCATTAAACAGTCCACTCCCAAAAATGTACATTTGGGACTACTTTCTGCTTTTTAAAAATACTATTGTCATTGCTACATCTTTTTTGTTTCTTTCATTACTCTAGATGAATTTTTAAAAATCTCTTTTGTTCCCTAAAAATTAGGGACAGGGAGTTAACACAAAATTTTACATTGCACTTACCTTCAAATTATTCTCTTTGAAACATCCAAATGAGTTTAAGGTTGACAACATTCTTCTCTCAGGTCAATGACAGCAAGATTTTTGTAAGAAGAAAGCTCCTGGGTCAAAAGGAGAAAAAAGCTAAGTCCTTTGATATATTTAGTTCAACTGAGGGACAATCAGTTCTAGATAAGATTAAAGAATGTGGACATTTTCAGAATGACTTTGAATGTAGGAAATTAATAGCTTTAAATTACCTCATTTGAATGTAGCTACATCCTAATATCCTAAATTCAAAAGAGTTATTATCATTTTTCAAAGAAAACCTAATTGATTGAGTAAATAACTTGCCTTCTCTTTTATATAACTAAGGAGTTGTAGTAAGAAATTAAAATGCTGATGTAACCCATAAGAATATGCACCCTGACTTTTTATACAAGGGACCCACGTTTTTCTCAGCCCCTCCTCTCCCTGGTCCCCACTTTTGTCTGTAGCTGGCTTCCATCCAGCTAGCTTCCTCTGCAACATAACCACACACAATTTGGCCATGTGGTGAATGTAGTATTATTATTATTGACCAGATGAGAAATCAAAATGTTCAGTTTCTGCTACAAAAGAATGATGCAGCTGATGAACCTCAGGGAGTACGCACCTTTATAATTTAGACAGAAAGTCTAAATTCAGCCTACTAGTTATCTTTCTTCAATTATGTCCATAATCAGCCTCAGAACAGTGAATTAGATAAGACTATTAAACATGAGAATTTTTAATGATTATAAACACGCGTGTTACTGTTTTTCTCCAGAAGCCTTTTAATGAGCAAAATCAAATAACTCACACACACACACGCAAACACAATTTTCTTCTTATACCCAAAGATATATGTTTCAGCTCTTCTTTTTTCTTTTCCCAACAAAGCAATAGAGATAATCTTAGATCCTGTGAGATCCTCATGTTTTATACTGCTCCCTCCATCCAATATCCATCTCCTTTTTAAGCATAAGGATATATATAGAGAGAAATATAATTTATAAGTTATATAAATATTACTTTTATACATATACATATACATATACATATATATGTATATGTATATATATGGAGAGAGAGAGAGAGAGAGAGAGAGAGAGAGAGAGAGAGAGAGAAGTATCTATCTATCTATCCAGTGAACAGTCCCCTTGGACTGTGTGAGTTGTGTTGGGGACAGTAGACAAGAAAGAGAAAATGCTCAGTTTATATAGGGCCCACCCTGTAACTGGGCTAAGGATCTCAGGCCTGGGATGGATTTTGAGCAGGACAATGATATGATAAACGTGATGTCTGAAGATAATTTAGGAATGGGGCACAAAAGGCCGATATGGTCATTTTAATAGTCTAGTCATGAAGTGTTGCAGTTTAATGAACTGATACAAATGGAAAGGAACTGACTGGTGCAAGAAAAATTGCAAATTAAATAGTTTTTGCTGTTGTTGTTCTGGTTGTAACTTTGATGGACCTTTCCCTCATGGAAGCAATAATAATGATTTTCTGTATCTATTTAAAATATTTGAATGCAACCATTTTGCCACAGAATCCAGCATGCTTTAAAACACCAAGAAACACTTTGGAAAGACCTACCTTTATCAGAAAAATAGTGAAAACTCTTCATAACCCTGGTAATTTTAAAGCATCAAACAAAAACTCTACATTTATCAGAGTCCCTTTTTTTTTCTTTAAGGAAACAGAAAATAATACCAATGAGTCCTTTACTGTTCTAATATTTTAATAGAGTTTCCCTGATTTATAAGCTTGCAAAAATTATACAAAATTATAGAATTTATGAACTATTTTTTAACTTAATAGTAAAATCACAGTATGTTAAACCAATTAGGGAAAATCAATCTAAGCTAAGTAGGTGTTTTAATATGAACTTGAATTAAAATAAAACAGTATTATTTTCAAGCCTTTTATACTATTTTAACATAGGGCACCATGTTTTCCCATAGATATTGTTATAGAATGTTTGGTAATAAATGGTTAAATGTTATTTGCAATTAGCTTATATATTTTCTAATGGGAATGAGTACAACATGTCTCAGGATGTTTGCAAACAATTTGTCCGCTTAAATATTTCAAACATTCCCTTTCCTCATACTCTCATTGTAAAGAGGTAGAAGGTAAACTTTAGCTAAAGCCTCTTTTCTATATATTTTAAATTCTAAGTAAGATTTTTGAATTGTTGAGACTGTTCCATGCTGAGAATAATCAATACCTGGTAATACACAAAAGCCTTTATTTATTGACTATGATTATGGTACATTGTCCATTTTTTTAAGCCCTAAAACCCTGCCACTAGGCCCGGTTTTCAAGCAAGTCCCTTAGTGACTAAGGCCAAACCTCTTCAATATAGTATCTTTAATAAGCTGTGAGCCCCAGACTTTTAATTCCCTTAGTTGGAGTTTTAGTGGTGAGCAAGGTGAACTTTCTCTATCTCCGCTTTGTTCCTTGTCTCTATGTGCTTGTGGACCTCATATCAGCATTGCAATAACTCTAATGGGTCAAAATGTAAGGAGCCTATGCCCTATGTAACTGTACAACAGTTGCGTCTTTAGTTTTTCCTCAACTCTCTTATGTGCTCCTGTTACTTTGTATTATTGCCAGCATCTTTGATATATCCAAGCCTGCCCTCTCATCAGTCTCAATGTCAACATATGCACCAGGTGACAGAATTATCAGCAAGTTCAGCATCAGCACCCCCTACACCATTGTGTCAGCAGCTGACCCCATGTTGGTTCACAGGGTTATTTTAAATTCAAATTCATTTATTTCGTGCTGGGATTTTACTGATATTTAGAGGAAAAATGATGCATTCAAGGTAAAAGGGAGGAGTAGACATCTTTTCACTTTTTTTTCTGGATTAGATAAACTAAGGAAGAAACTAAACGGTGAAACCCTTGTTCTTTAAAGGGGCTGAGTGTAATCCTTATGTTTTTTGTGTTAGCTTCTTCTAACCTATCAGATAACTTCATTAGCAGGGATTAACTGTCCTATCTTTATTTCATAATAAAGAAAGCTTATGATCTCGAGGTGAAGCTGTTCTTTAAGACTACCAAAAAGCTGTTTATAAGCCAAAAATTGTGAACCTTAAAAACTCTATCGTGGGCCGGCCGAGTGGCGCGATGGTTAAGAGCAGGCTTGGGACGCCAGAGGGCCCCGGTTCAGATCCCACATATGAGGGCCAGTGACACTGCCCTCTACAGCTAAGATGCTGCTGTGAGTCACCAGCAACGGCATAG
>NW_017731885.1:1013490-1047699 GCF_001890085.2 Hipposideros armiger | reverse complement strand
GGGAGTTTTTAGCCAGTAAACAAATAACTGTATTGGAACACCCTCCCTACTCACCTGATCTGGGCCCCAATGACTTCTTTCTTTACCCAAAGATAAAGGAAATATTGAAAGGAAGAGATTTTGATGACATTCAGAACATCAAGGGTAATACAATGACAGCTCTGTTGGCCATTCCAAAGAGTACCAAAATTTCTTTGAAGGGTGGACTAGGCATTGGTGTTGGTGCATAGCTTTCCAAGGGGTGTACTTTGAAGGTGACTGTAATGATATTCAGCAATGAGGTATGTGGCACTTTTCCTAGGATGAGTTCATGAACTTAATTGTCCAACCTTGTATGTTTAAAGACCAAAAGAGTTGCCATAAATGCTGAAGTCTAATTTTGCATGTCTTTTCCATTAAGGAAAATAACTTTCTAAATCAAAGAAATGAAATATATTGTAAGACTAGGGCTTTTCTTCCAGCCATGAGGTAGTAACAGGTAACAGTTTACTCTCATGTGCTACACAACTAAACAACAGATGAATTACATGAAACAACAGATTTTAGTCATCTCTCAACAGGCAGCATAAGACAGTGATCCCTGAGGGCAGAGAAACAGACATGGTGATCCCTGTGCTTGCCCCACAGACTGATAGAATCTCCAGAATGCAGTACAGAGATGGGGCACTCAAACAGAGCTGGCACTCCCTAAGAGTTAGAAAGACACAGCTCAGATTACAGGTAGTCCAATTAGAAAGCAAATTAAAGAGGGGGGAATTTCAAAGAGAAAACTCAAGACATTTGCAGAGGGTTTCTTCTCTTAGGCATTTACACAAGATAAATGAGTACACATGGCCAAACAAAGACTTATACACAAAGGTTTAGAACAGCTTTACTTTCCAATAGCCATACATTGGAAACAACCCAAATGTCCATCAAAAGTCAAAATGGATAAATAAGTATATCCAATCAGTGGAAAACTATTCAGCAATCACATAGAATAAACTACTGGTGCCAAAAAAAAAAAGGAGGGGGCTCAATGCAATGGGTTGAATTGTGCCCCCCATCACAAAAAAAGAAAAAAGATTTGCCCATGTCTTCGCCCCTGAAACTGTGAATGTGACCTGATTTGGAAAGAGTCTTGGCAGATATAATTAAGATTCTATCCCCTCAATTACTTGGATGGAATTTAAAGCCTATGACAAATGTCCTTATACAAGACAGAAGAAGACACAGAAACACTGAGGAGAAGGGAATGTGAAAACAGAGACACAGAGTAACGTCACGCACCCAAGGAAAGCTGGAGCCACCAAAAGCTGGAAGAGGTGGGAACAGATTCTTCCTTTGTCAGCACCCNTCATTTGTTTTTGTTTCTCATTCTAAGGTACTCTCTAAATCATCAGAAGATGAGCCATCTACTTCAGTCATTAGATGTGAAAATGTCTGGTTTAATTATATTTCATAACCTGCTTTTAACTTGAAGAGACTTTATCATTTTTCTATTAAAACATCAATGGAAAGGAACTTTCATTTCCACATTTTTTAATGCTAAATAAAAACTGAGGAATAAGAAATAGACTTTGTATCAAATGAATATTATGTGCTTTAATTCATCAGATACATATTGAACATGAATATGTTTTGTTGATGACAAGGAATAAAATGATGAAAGGCAAAAAACATGCCCAACCAACTTACAACCTCGTGGGGAGACTGACAAGCAAACATGAAATTGTTAGGCAGTTCAGTAAGAACCACGATGGGCACATAATTGGATGTTGTCAGCTCACACAGAAGTGAACATAAAGATTTTAAAGGGCTTTCTGGAGGTGGTGGCTACTAAGGTAAGACTGGATGAATTAGAAGTAGCCAAGTGCAGAGAAGTAAGGCTGAGCCACGGGTGTTGCTATTAGAAACCTGTAACACAAAGAGTGCCCTTTTAGAGAATGATAGAAATTTGGCACAGTTCCTTCTTTATTCAGATTTTCTAGAAAACAAACAAGTAGCAATAAAAATAGGCTTCCTCCTCATACCTAGAGTTTGAGAAACCCAAGTGAGAAAGTCTGGAACTGTTGGCTCTATTTTCCATCTTGCCAGCCTGTCAATGGAGCACATGACCTCAGGGAAGCACATATGAGCCTGAGTGGATGAGGAATGAAGGGGAAAATCGGGAAGAAAAAATAAACAAAAACTAATATTTCATAGTATCTGAGTGCATACTCTGTCTGAGGAGAGGGATTGCAACGTGAAAAGCCAGACACCTGGATAACAATCTAGGACCTCGTGAATAGATTGGTTCTGCCTAGGGGATTGTCTGTATTCTTGGAATTTAAAATCTATGCTTTCACCTCAGGTATCAGGCCTAGAGACACTGTTGTATAGGCCATGTTTTTGCCCTGGTCCTCACCTTGTACTTATCCCACTGGGACTACACCCCTCTCAGAGGGAGACGGCCCGGGCCCGGGGCCCCTTTCCATGCTCAGGATGCATGAGGCCTCTAAGGCATGCCATGGGCTTTTGACTAGAATGGTGGAAAAACTGCAGCTGTGACACCGAAATTGAGTGACAATGAGACCAAGGCAAGAGGCACTTCCAGTGGAGGCAATTTAATGGCTGGGAACGACAAGGTTGAAGCTGCTTGGTTTAAGAAATCAGCGCTCTGGCAAAGGGTGGGGAGAAGACCATACAGCTTTGTTGCTAGGAGAGGAGCAATCCCCTAGATGCTCATGAAAGTGTAGGGGCTTAATGTCCTGCAGTGGACTGACCAGGGTAGTCAAGCTTTAAAAAACAGAAAAGAAAGGAAAGACATCATCAGCCATGATTTGGTCCGAGCATAAAAATCATAAGTGCTTTTAAGGACAGCACATCTGCATTTTGGTGTTTCCATGGCGAAGGGAGAGGTGGCAGGATGCACACCTCTGTTTGTTTTACAGGACTGTGTCGGTGTGACCTGCTCTTTGCTGAGACCCGCTTGGGGCTGTGAACAGACAAACACGGACACATGTGTAGTGCTTGTGCACATGATGACTTAGTCCTTACATATCAGAAAGGAGTAAGGATGTAAAATTTCATTAAGACTTTCAATTGGAAATCATACCTTTCAATAGATAGGGAAATACTTAGCTCAATGATTTAAAGAAAACGTTCCCAATGTTAGAAGTGAGGTCACTCTGATTCCAGATTGTAGCACACTATGTGTTACAGAAACATATTTTTTCATCATTTCTGTCTGTTCTTTCTTGATGGGGGACTAAAAACGCTGCCAGGCCTGGAGATGATAATTCTCTGAAGATTTAGATGAAGGTCAATGGAGACAAATATTCCAACTGCTGGGCCCATTCTCTTACATGCCAAAGGTGAACCGTGTTTCTGCACTGAAAATTGGGAACACAGCCAGGAAAAGCCAGAGTGCATTAGTCCTACGCAAAATGCTCTATTAGGGAGATGTTCTCACCTGGGGTGAGCGAGCCAAATGAAGTGAAATGAGGAGAGCATAAGGCTTTCTCAGCAGAGGGATAAACATATGGAATGTTCCAGAAACTTTAAGTATTTGACTATGGCTAGAGCAATGAATGCAAAGGAGGGGAAGAAAGGCAATGCACTGAAGAACCATGCACCAGCTTCTGCACAGAAAGTTTTATTTGTAGTGCTCAGCTTTACACTCTTTATCCTGCAGACAACCAGCAGCTAAGGAAGGGGGCGCCATTAACCACTTAGAAGCTCAATGGACTCTCCCATCATTGTCGTTTCTTCACAACAATCTCATATCTACAGGTACTTAGGCATCCAACATGTGGGGGTTGAAATTGATGTCACTTGTCCATGCACAAATGGCTATAAAGTTACACAACGTTAAACAAATGAGTGTTTCATTTTACACAACAGGTGATATTGATTGAATTTGAAATACAAAACATAAAAATAAGAATTTCATTCACCTATCAGGAACTAGATAGTTAAAGAAAGCAATACATTTTTTTCTATAAAGGAAGTATCTGATAATTGGAAATCCATGGTAAATCTACATTCTATTAGTGTGTGTTGGTGGGAAATGTAAAACTTAAGGAAAGGATGTGCTAAAATTTAGAGTTTGTTAAACAAGACTAAATTGAAATTACTTCCAAAATGGAAGACAAATAAGCAAACACTAACCTGTAAGTGATCTCTTGCCAAGATTTTTGATGAATGGCATATGGAAAAGTAACTGCATAGAATGGTACTAAAAAGTTAGGTCTCATGTTAGTATCCACTTGTGATATTTTCAGTTGGTCAAAACAAGTCATAGTTATACCATTTGAGTAGTTTTTATATGAAAACATGTAAGACTTTCTGAGAATTATTTTTTAAAATAAAGTAGTAAACAAGTTCTAAGCAGACATTTTTGGAGGACTTTATTTTGGCTAACTCTATTCTTTCAATTGTTTAACAGAACATATTTTTAATGAACAAACTTGCAGAGTATCAAAGAACTATATTCTTCACACTTAGCACTCTGATACATAATTATTTAGATTCATTGTATGTATTTAATTTATCTACATAATGTATTTATATAGCTGCCACCATAACAGTTATAAAGTATTTATTTTAGCATTTATAATTATTAATGTCATATGTAATTTATTTCTACCCATCTATATATATATGAGTGTACATGTATTTACTTGCACATGTGCACATTCACACACATAGACACATACCCATTATTTATTCAATAATGTATCATAGCTCAAAGATTTGAGTTTGTACTTTCTTATTTTAGATTCCATAAACACAGGCAAGTGATCTTATTTAAACTACAACTGTTTGGGGTATGGAAAATATGAATTGATTTTAGATTTCCCAAGAGAATGTTCATTTTTAATGTCTCACAAGAATATCCCACAGATATTACATTAGAAATTATCTTCAGAAACAATAACAGCCCATTTAAGTGAGGCCTTGGGTATTTTTCCCAGGAAATTTGCTAATGTATATAATCAAACCAAATAATGAGCTGTAATACAGTGAGCATGCTGTTTTGTTTGAAAGGTATTCAAATGAAATCTTGCTCTGTATTTCATGTTTAGTGAGAAAATTAGTAATAATTCAACAAAGAAAATTCAGTAAAGAGATTCCCCTGTGTCGCATAAATCTCCTTTCCTTTAAAACCTACAATAAAAACAGCACACATACACACGCATGCACGAACAAATGCACATGAACACACACACACACACACACACACACACACACACACACAAAACACAGGAAATGGAAGCCTTAAAACCTGTGTCAGGAAAGCAAAAACCTAGACTGAGCTGATTTTTTGCAAACATGAGAGTAGCGATGTTAGATAGGTTTGCAGCAAGAAGGTCAACTAGGGAAGGAGAAATCTACTTCTCAAAGATGCGGCATACAGGTCAGGCAATTAAGTTTGCTGACTTGTTGCAACAATGTTGCTAACCTTTTTGATATCAGAGGGATTNGTTTATAATATTTAAAGTAAGAAACAAACAGATCAGAGTAGAAGAATAATTAAACATTAGTAAGATGAATCATGACTACTGTTTGGATGTTAAGGTTCTCATGAGACGGAAACACTATGGAATTTTTGCCCATTGGGTTGCCAACCTGCTACAAGGGCCAGAAAATGGAGAAAGTGCTGACAGGCTTAAATATCACAGGATTTCATGAGCCTCCTTGGCATAAAAAAGGGTTGGCATTCCCTTTGCACATCACGCCTTAAGTCACATATGCCATTCCTTCATCCTATTGCCTGCCCTTTCCCCACCATATCTGACCCAAATGAATGAGAGACCTGAGTTCAGGAATGTGAATATGGGAAAGGGAATCAAGGCAAGAGTTTTCTAAAAATGCTTCCTTTAGAGATTATAACCATAATTCTATACATCAGCCACCAGCAAATCACCTCGTGTCACCAGGTACCTAGTGTACACCTTGCGAAGAAAGAGATCTCTAATGCAGCTTGACTTACTGTGGGCTTGGTATTAACAAATTAATCATAAATTTGAGTATAATTTCGGGTTGTAATCTTTGAGTATAACATCAACCGTACTGAGTACTTGTCACACAATTAGAGTGTTGAGTCTAACTGTAGTTTCTCGAAGAGTGATGTAAATTAGAACTTGAAGTAATTTAGAGAGGTGGATTTTAAAGTGGATCAACACATAAGTCTCATCAAATATATTGAGTTGTTTTTATGGGATAAAGGAAAGCTGTGCAATAATGTATGTTTTCAAAAATGTAATATAAGTTCTCAAATGAAAATTGAACATTATGATTAGACCTGCCCTATCAACTTCAGCTATTAGAAATAGGGCATGCTTACTCTAAATAACAGCCTTAAAAAATTTAAGGACTAAGCATACGGTTATCTGGAAAGTATTTTAGAAACAAGCTAGATAATCTCTAGAAAAAGATTTCTTGTGGGGTTCTTTGACCATGCTAATTTACATTTTCCATTTATGCCACTCACATTTTAAAATATACCTGCTTTTAATAATAATGCTATGCAATTTACTTGCTGTGAAATTCCTTTCTAACCTTTATCCTGAGTGTAACAGTTAGGTCCAACATAATTAAAAATGGTAAAACTAAAGAAACAAGGTATTAAATATTTTTGTATCAATAAAATGTTTTTTTGTTTTTTTACTGAAGAGATTTTTTTTATGCTTGTATTTATGTGGGGCTGATAGAGTTTTATTGGCTCCTAAAACTCATGTTAAAAATCACTTTAAAAAGCATTATGGTGCTAACTTTGCCTTGAAATATAGCTGA
Source organism: Hipposideros armiger (assembly GCF_001890085.2). Classification (NCBI taxonomy): domain Eukaryota; kingdom Metazoa; phylum Chordata; class Mammalia; order Chiroptera; family Hipposideridae; genus Hipposideros; species Hipposideros armiger. The sequence continues at coordinate 1,040,940 of NW_017731885.1, read as the reverse complement.
GGAAAAGGTCTCACATTTAACAGAAGCAAATAAACCATTACGCTTTATAGCTGCAAATTATTTCACTACCTTAACATTCAAAAATGATAAAATGATAGCGATCACTAAGCTATGTGCTTACTATATAGCAATGTGGAAAATTTGAATTTGGGTGAATATGCCCATGTATCATGTGTAAATTATGCTAAACAAATCACTAAAAAAATGTGGAGAAATATCTTACAAAAATGTTTATAATATTTAAACCTTATATATCACATTATTTAAATGAATATGTAACATCAGTTAATTTTAAACAAATATTTACTATATCTGTATAATATCAATTATGCTGCCATTTAAACAGATGGATTTTAATGCTGCCTATAAAATTAGTAATTTTTTGAAAGATAAGAAAAATAAAAAATAGCAAGATATCACATACATGAAAACAAAATGTACTTTGGGATTTCTTTAGGGGGAGGCCACAAAATTATTATAGACTTCAAAACAGAAATATTTTAAATCTATGTGTAATTTAAGACATACTATGCTTTAAGTATTTAATAAACTAATTAAGTATTATTAAATTATCTTCCTTNTTTTTTTTTTTTTACAAATGTTTTAGACTAAAACCGTGATGTTCTTAATGCTATGAGATTATCTACCATAGAGGTGACCTTCTTGTGTATGGATATCTTCAACGATCCTGTTATAAATTCCTCCAGTACAATAACAAGTAGTCCTCAAGTTAATATCTTCTTACAGATGGCTTTTACTTGACTATAAGGGTGCCTGCCCTTCAAGACAACACTGTGAAACCCTCCTATCTGCTCCTGTCCAGCCATGTGGTCCTTACCCACATCTCACCTCCTTGCTGCCTCTTACCTCATTTCCCAGCCAACCTGGAGCAAGGTTTTCTATGGTATTGCCAAAGGAGATGGAGGCAGAATATGTACATACTCTTGCTATCCTCCTTAAGAGTAGAAGCAGCATCTGCATTGATTCTGTCTGCCATTCACTCATCCGTTAAACAATGCTTATTGATGGCCCCACATGTGCTTGTTGCTAAGTGAGGTTATGAAGATATTTCCACATCCCCAGAACTAAATATATTATTTCCTCAAGAAATACTAATCCATCAGTTTAAAAAAAAAGAGTGGACAAAGAGGGATACAAAGAGCATTTTCTTATATTTATTAGCCATCTACAAGGGAGGGCAATCCAGAAATTTCAGCCCCAAAAGTCAAAGATAACAAAGGGAATGTTTTCAAGATCAAAATGAAAATCAGTGGTAGAAAATACTGTTCATGATGATATCTGTCAACAACTGGTGCAAGTTTTCTGAAAATAATTTTTTTCTGAGAATTTTTTGTCTACTGAATTATAATGGACAAATTATTTTATCTGGGACATACTTTGCAAGCATTTGAATCAGTTATTTAAAAACATTAAAGATCACTTACTAGGTCTCAGACCCCGAGAATAGATAAGAGGGCTTTCATCTAAAAAGTACACCATCTAATGGAAGGAATAGATGAGGATACAAATCATTGCAATTCATTGAAACAAATGCCATGGGAGCGCCAAGGATGAAGGGACCACCAGTGCGGGGACAAATGTCAAGCAGAGCAACAGCTCAGGCAAATACTTGAGATAAACAGTGTCTGGCAAGCACAGTGCCCAGTCTGGCCAGAGAAGAGCTTACATATCAGAGAGGCTGGAAGTCCACGGAGAACGTGTTATTTTATCCCGAAAGACCTTGAGCACGAGAGAAGCAAGATCAAATTTGCATTTTAGAAAGGGCAGTGTGGCAGAAACGTGGAAGATAAACTGGAGCTAGTGGAGACCAGAGATAGAGGGGGAGGGAGAGATAATGAGGGCATGAACTTGAAGTGTAGTGCTTCAGTAGTGCTTCTGAAATTGGTATTTTGCCCTTTTTAATATCTCTCTCTCTCTNACAAAGGTGCTGAATGACCTAGTGATGACCACACACGTCATTATTTATTACTGAGGAAATAATTTCACTGGAAAATGTGTGATATTGTACCACATGGGAGTCTCACTGGTAAGGCCATGTATCCCATCCCTCTGACTAAGGCCCAGTGGAGTTTTAGGTATGTGGTTAACTGGGTAAAAATTAATTCCAGTAAAACTGTAATTATCAAGAGCTTAGACCTATTTGGAATACAGGCTTGGCTAACTGTGCAATGCAAAACAATCCCAACAGCTGAGGTGCTGGCTGAGGGCAAGGAAACAGAATAAACACTCGTAATAATAATAATAATAATGTTGTAAATGGAAACTCTGTTTAATTTAAGAAACAAGGATTAAAGCCACAGCTAACATCCTTTTGGCAGCAGGTCCCACTGTACTTTGTGGTTTCCAGAGAACACTGACTACAGAGCTCTTTTAGGATGGTGGGACTGTTCCCTCAAATATACTTCTCACAAATACGGCAAAAGGTGGACCCTCTGACCTGCCCAGGGTGAATGGGCAGGTAATAACATGATAAATCCACTGTAACATTAAACTTCCCATAAGCCTTTGGCTTCCTTCCTCTACAGGGTACCAACACAGTTCTGGAATTTCAACTTCTTTTGTGTAGGCCGCCTTTTGGTGCAGTTTCAGCCAACCGACCAAATAAAATCTTAGAGTACTTTTTAATCCCTTTAGCTGCAAAATTAAACCCGCAATTTCTGCTTAGTGGGCTCATGTCGATAAATTTGCCCTGATCCAATTTTATGGCCCCTCCACCATGATCCCCCACCCTTCATATTCATTTCCACAAATATTCTCTGGGGTTTGTTTTTTTTTCTTTAAGATACTTGTCTGCAAGTTAGGAAAGCTCAAACTTTCTTGTTACCGATTCCCCAATATTAACATTTTCCGAGTCCCTGATCATTAGGTGAAAACAGGCAAGATGCATCACCTAAGAGAGTTCTATACCTTTCCTGCAGGAAAACTGGATCACCAGATATCCTGCTAAAAATTTTGCCGACTGGAAAAATTTGCCTTCCCCAGTATCCTTTGGAGCCCCTTTAAATATGGTTTTAAACACTACAACAATCCACTTCTAACCCACTTCTATTGTGTAAAATGTATATTAAACCAGGTGGTTGTGTTTTTCTCTTTTTCTTTTTTCCTTTTCAGGGAACTGGCCACAGAAACCCCTCCCCCCACCACACACACACACACACACACACACACACACACACACACACGGTTCCATTTGTGCAGATGAGAATCAGAGTAGTTTCTAAGAGTAGAATCACCTTTTCAGGCAATTTACTTGTCTTGTCAGGACCTGTTTAGGCACAGTTCTGTTTATACCACTTTTATTCAGAGATTATTGTGGAGGTTAGAAAGGTCCACAGCCAAGACAAAGTAAGAGAATGCTAATTCATGAAGACAAGTTCAGGTTATCTCACATATAGATAGCCAGGTAATCAGTCTCTACTAGAGCCTAGTAGCAAAGCCAGGAAATCTTTCTCTAGAAAAAAAATGATGATCTTTCAAAGAGGTCCGGTTTGGCTCTCAAACACCAGAAACTCCATATGCATTGAATCTGTTGGGTCATACTGCCAAGTGATCTGAATGACTGAACTAAAGCATAGAGTAGCTGAAGAACAAAGGAGGGTCTTTCCCAGGCCCCGTCCAAAGCTGACACCCTCATGGGTTACTCCATAAATGGGTGCAACTGGCACACTTAATGCAATATGAATTGCCTCCAAAATTCAGAGGCTTACCAGGCATGGCGCCTTTTTCTAGAGGTTGAGAGTATGTGGTGCAACAACTTTTCTGTAGGTCCCAGACCACTAGACCCTCAAACACTTGAGTACATTTTCAGGAGGCTTATCTCCTACATTCTCTCAATCACTTATGTTTCTTCCCACACAATTGAAGGTACTTATAACTTCATCTTCAACAAGTTCTATTATCATGATTCCATCAATAACTGGATCAGTGTGATATTCTGTGGGAGGGTGAGATGCTCATGACGCATAAAGATTTCATGATGATACAGGACTGGAGAACTGGCTTAGCTCTGACTTAATTCAGGAAATGTGTATGACTGTCCTTCCAGGTAAAAGAAAATGTTGTCTGATGTTCTGTATTTAATGGGATAGATAAAAACCAATTGTCAAAACAATAGCTCTGAGACAGCGTTTGTTTCCTGCAAAAAAGGGACTGTATCTTCAATAGCAACTGAAATTTGAGTCACAACCTTCTCTGATACAAGACCCACCTAGTATCATCTCTGGTCAAGCAACCTAGTTAAAAATCAATGTTAGAAATTTCTATCCCTGCCTCCAATCTATGATTGTAGCACTAAATCATAAATATCCCAGGAGCTGTAATATTGATTTTAATGGGCCATATTGTTAGAGGTGATTTAAGATGCTTCACTTTGACCCCCTCTACCTTAATGTGCCCTCAATCTATGGGTCATGAAGCCAAAATGCTTTTTGTTTTTTGTTTTTGTTTTTGTTTTTTTGCCAAGTGCTAGTAATGTCCATTCCAAATCTATATGCGAGAACTAGGGCCAACCTTTATGATGGATTTGGGTCAAACCTGTATCACCTGACTCCCAGAAGTCTCCATTATGGTTTGTGGACCACAGAGGTAACCTGAGTACCCAGAAATTAATGTTAATTTGGAGCTAGTGTTCAACAATCTCTGCTATATCTATTTTTCCCACTCCCGAGTACAGTTGGTACATAGAACTGCAAGTCTTTGGGGCTAGGAACCGGGTTATGGTGGAGCATCTCGTAAGTGTACCTTATCTTCATTCAAGGGATTCTAGGCCACAGATGAATTTGGGATTTGGAATTGGACAAGAAGCCATGGATCTCTATCATGGTGACTCCAATCAGGCCTTCGTGCCTGAAAACTAGAGTCCTTTTGGTTTTGCATGTATAGAAGTTTTCCCTATATCAATGAGGACTCTAGGGGCCCTAGGGAGACATTCTGATCAACTTGCCATTGTCACAATTCCTTGCAAGCAATACATATTGATTAATACTCCACCTTCACTGCTTTTTATTGTAGCTGTGTCCACTTTGGTTCCACCTAGCCACTTAGCCTGGCCCCTCCAGAATCGCACATTCTCCACTGACATGAGGGAGTTCTTTCAAATGGCAACATCTCCCAACTTCCTCCTCGGCCTGCAAAGGACAGTCATTACAGCACTTTTCTGGGGCTCTTGTGCTTTCCTAGGATGACACAGCCATGTGAACTTGAAAAGAGTTGCATAGATTTCAACTTTTAGAGCAGTTGTGAGAAGTGACAGCCAATCTCTCACAGGGTGGAATATGAACTACACTTAAAAAATAGGTAGCAGTTAGAAGTGATGAAGTGGAGAGGCATTCATGGAGAGCAGTATAATGTATTAAAGACAATCCGTGGAAATTAGATATCAATTAGCCAACCTGGCTAAAGGGCAAGTGTTAGAATAGAGTTCAAAGAAGAAGATAAGATATCTCTTCTATATTAGTCCTACAAAATTATTTAGAAACCAAATGTCTAATGTCTAAGTGCTTGCTTAGATAATCATTTAAACGACTTATGAAACAAAGTAAAGGAAGTTATTTAAAAAACTAGAAAAAGATATATGTTGAAGCACTATAGATACAATTAGAAACTATTAATTGCATGCACTAGATATTAACAATCAATCTTTATTGTGGTTATTTTAGATTCTTAATCTGTAGCGTGAATTTGAATTTTGTATCAGCCTTGTACTTTCTGAGCCTCCTTTTTTCCCCCCCTCTGTATTCTATAGTTACTTTTTTATTCAAGTTAGTGTCTGTACTCTGGGAGGTGAAAAAGAGCTATTCAGAGATTGAATGGGGTACAATTGTTCTAACTTCCTCTTTTTTTCTTCTTTACCTTTTCTTTTGAATTGTTCTTTCCCTTGATTATCAATATTCCCTCTTCAGAACCAGCTGGTGACATCTTTCAAGAGAAAAAAAAATCTATCACTTTTGTGAATGACAGAGATCAGGTATCATTTAGACAAATGTCTGCTTTCTGCAATCAGCAATCCTATTTATAGCGAAAGATAACATACTGACAACTTTATGAACCATTTAGCACATGCTCAGTTGTAAAATCATTCTTTCTTCTCTTTCACATTTTAAAGTTATACATTGCTAAGTTACTTCCAAGTGTAATACATCAGTGACTAGGGGGAATTAATTTCCTCCACCCTCTAAAGTAACATTTTGCTGGTTATTAGATTAGCTTTAATGCCATTAAAGGTTATATACTTTGGAAGAAATGTGGCTTTGCCTTGAAGTTTTCATTATCTCTCATTCAAGGGCGGTTTTACTGATTATTCTTTACTAAAGTATACTTTGAGTTTCAATTAAATGATTCTTAAGCACAGTGTTGTTGTTATAGAGTATACATAATTTTACCTACTTTTACTTAACATGCAATTTAAAAGGGGTATTTTAGAAGGCAGTAAATGCCAAGAGATCATCAGGTTTTATCTATCGCTAGCTAAAAGAAAGTAAAACTTTTGTTCTGCCAAAAGACAGTAATTATTTTTGATTCCTAAGGTCACAATCCTGGTCACTTTTAAATCCCCTTGGCCATGGATTCTATCTCAATATTCTGACTAAATAAGCAATTACCGAAATAAGTAAGCTAGCTAATGAACCATATTCATATGGCCAAATGTTCGAAGATTTAAATTGTTTTCATTCCACATGTTATGTATTTTACAAAGTAGTTTATCAAATGTAATAATAAGGAATCACTAGAAGTGAAATATTTAGAAATGTATATTGGGGGAAATAAAATAATGCATTGATATTCATGCAAGTACAGGGAAGTACATCAGCATGAAATAAAATGAAACTAAACACTGAACAGGTCCTTGTGTTCTTATAATTTAGAATTCTTATTATCAGTACAAATTTCTGGTTTTGATCTGGTTGCTGTTCATTTATGAACTATATTTTAAAAACTATCATCTCGCTACTTAATTCCTACTTCTACTTATCCAACTCTATTCAAAATTCTCAGCCAAGATTTTAATTGATTTTTGTAGTAGCCAGTTGTTAATAGGATAATTTGTCAATACAATAATAAAACAATTGTCTCAATGATCCTAGTGGCTCGGTTCATCAGATAACAAAGTTGAGTTTTGTTTCATTAATTGAATGCAGGTGTAGAATTTGCTGGATGAAAGATATAAATCCCTGTGGAACTGTGGAAATCTGGGTCAGAGATCACTGAAAAATTAGTTAAGCATGATGGGTCAACAGTGACCTGGACAGGTGTCCCAACTTTGTTTCTCTGTGTCACTTCCTGTGCTCTTTCTTAAACACTGGTCTGTTGAGCTTGGGCATGTAGGTCAACACATATATTTCAGAGTCTGTAGTAAATTAGAAAGCCAGGCTAGATTCCTTATACTCACAAACCCATGATCCCAAACACTCAGCCAGTATTAACCTCTTCGGGTAAACATATTTCACTTTAGGTTTAATGGTGTCAAAGAACTTAGTGAGGAGTTCTTTCGTGTTTTATTCTTTAAAGATGGGTGATATTCTAAATAGAGATGTAATTAATTTTCCTTTCTTGAAAAATAAGGAGAAATAAAATATAAGACAATCATTCATCCCAAAAGAAACTTACAGTTGTTGAGAAAATAAATTGATGCCAGTCTGAATATAATCTCTATTTCTAAAGCCATCCTTAACATTTCAAAGGCCTTTAATATTCTCTAGTTAATCTATAGCCATGTCAATTGAAGATATTTTTTACTGTTATTTTATACTTTTAAAAAGTTGTCACTTCTGATTCTTGTCTATACCTTCTTTCCATTCTCAAAGATAACATAGCAGAGTTATTCTTAAGTATCTAGCCAGTAGTTACTGCAGACCCCAGATTGAATGCAAACCATAGTTTAGACACTAAGCAGAAAGCTACCATGAGGGCTCCTTCTGAGCATATAAGCTTATTATGTGAGCTGGCAAAACAGAAACCAAAGCTTAATTATGGTCTTATTTACCATGTGACTCCCTAAAGTGTGAGCACACACACACAAGCACATACATCTTTTCTTCTTACAGAAAAACTACTTTAAAAAAATTAATTTAAGAGTGCTTAAATCCAAAGGTAAGCTTAACTCAGGAAAAAAGTTAAGACAAAGGGGTTTAAGGTGGAAAACTTACAGTTATGTTCTAAACAAGCAAGTTGCCAGCCCTGGAAAGAAAGCTAAAAGAGCTATGTGAACTCAATTGAAGTATTCAAACTGAATCTATTTTAAATAGTGTTGCAATAATTATTTGTGCTGGATGTTAAGAAATGCTTATATGCTGTTTGAGTCTACTTCGATTGTATCTTATTGGGTAAATGTGTATTTTTCCTATTTGTTGCCTTTTATAGACCCTAAGAAGCATTTTAACAACTCTGAGATTGGGATATGTTTTTAAAAATCACTGTTTTATCAGTTAATGGCAGGATTATTTTCCTGTATTATTGGTTCACATAACAATGGGGCATATAATACAATGATGGCATCTTCAATTTGAGGAAATACAAAGGAAAACTACCCTTTTTTCCTACAATAATAATAATATCTCATTTGGGCAACACTTTTTGGTATGTTCACACGTGATCATATTGTATGATAATGTGGCTAAAAAATCTGGAAATCTCCCACCCTGTGTGGGGGAGAGGAGGTGCTAACTAAATAAAATTGACCAGGGGCTGGTGCCACAGTAAGCATAATTTAGTTTTGTTTCTGCATGTGTGTACATGGCATCACCAGGTCCCAAAATGGTTAATGAAATAAAGTCTCTCAACTCAAAATTGGTGCTTATTGTCCAAAAGGGTTTAGTGACATCAAGAAAAATGAAGTTTTCAATGGCGTGCTTTCTCAGTGGTCACTCAGTGAGAGAATAAGATTTCTCATCTAGACCCACATCACTGATACCTTAACGGTTGGAAGACTCGAGTTCAGCAAGTTCAGTGAGACTGTTCAAACAGGGGCAAGAAACTTTGCTTCCTAGTCTGAGGTCTGGGGCACTCAATTTTGGGGACTGAGGAGGGAACCAAGACTGGAGACTCCTTCTGTTGAGGGTGTGAAGTTTCCATGTGGGGGTGGACTCTTCAGTCTGAATGGCTTGATGAGAGGAGTAGAGGCAGTCTAAGCAGGAATCGGAAGGAGGAGAACTAACTCAGTATGAAGGTAACATCCAAAGGAAAACCCTCCTCGAGGAAACCGCCCTTTTGGGGAAGTGCACAAAGTGAAGCCCAATGACTATCATGGCCGTACAATTCACTTCCTGTACCGTCATCGTCAAGGTGGAGGCTGAGTGAACACAGCAGACAGAGAAAAGGGGAGAGGCTTATGCTGCTTCTTGATCATTTCAGACGAGAGTGAAATGACACCCTCTCAGGAGGACCACAGAGAAAATGATCTGCAAAGGACCCTCAGTTTTGCCAGAGAAACAGTAAGATTCACACTTCTGGTTGCCCCCAAACCTAGCAAGTCAGTCCTAGTGAAGAGAAAGATAGGCATGTGTACTTCCTCATACTCTATATGGTAGGCATTTGTATTTTGTTTTGTTTTGTTTTTGTTTTTTTTTACAGATGTGCAAATCAAGTCACAGACAGAGTAAGTGACTTGCCAGAAGTCTAGTATTTTCTTAGCTTGATAATGCTGGAGCAAAGACAAATGATCTTTTTACTCGGAAGTTATCACTTTTTGCAATGCTATGTCCTCTACAGACTGCCATTTCAGTCTCATTACTAGAAACGTTTGACTATATCTGATTCTTTGTTGTGCAGATTCTATGTACAAAATAACACTATTCCTTCAGATAATTTACTATAAAAACTTGAAAACAGAAAAGTCTCCAAATCTCTTTTTCTCCGGTTGATTTTTTACACTGATTTGGTCAATTGAAAACCAACTCTGAAATTGCAAGGTCATTATTTTAGATCACAGAATTTAAAAAATCTTCAAGTAGACTTTACACCATTTGACTACATTTTTTTCTCTTAATAAATTTTGATGTGCATGCATTCTATATTTCCCATAGTGGATATTAAATTTTATCACCTAAATTTTAAACATTTATTTAAAATCACATAAAATCAGTGTTATTTTACATACTCAAGTATTAAATGTACAAAATTAAAATGTATCAGTTGCATTCAGTATTTAAATTTTTATCAAGAGGTAGAGTTATTTATCATGAACCACATGTGCTATTAACAAAGCAGTAGGATGGTGATATATGGAGATTGTCAGTGTGAAATAGTAGGTGAATGAGAGCCTCCAGGCAGCAATGTCTGATTCCACTGTCTGGATGACTAAGACTGTACCTCTTATTTTGTCTACATTCCCCAGAGAATTTTTAGTTAGATCTGAATCATTTAGAAGAAAAATCAGGGAGGAGACATTGGCCTAAGTTACTTACATTGGTCAACTGTATTATAAACATACACCAGCTAACTACTAAATATTTACTTTTAAAAAATGAATCTAGAAATATCTTGCTTGATCTGGCAAGGCCAAGGTCAAGGTTTTTTCCTAAAGATCTTTCCCAGCTGATAATGACCCTGCTTATCTTCCATTTTTATCAGGCTTCTCTTTCAATACTGCCCAAGGTATAAGAGAACTTTGGTAGGTATGTTTGTTTCTTTGTTGGTTGTTCTAATATAATATATGGTTTTGGTCTTTCATGGTTTGAATCTCATTTACTGGCAACTTCAAAGACAATTTTGCCCTTTTTGAGACAATAATGTCTTGTAAATAAAGCCTTTTAAAAATTAATCTATTTCATTAAAATGTGTTCAATAAAGTGTTTTCTACCCTCTCATTTCCAATGTCAGGCAACATTTCTGGTTGAGGGCCCCACAGGCTGTACAGAGAGAGTCGTAACAAAAAATCATCTCTTAGTGGAACAAAAGGAAAATGTGACCTGACCTAAAGCACACAGTAAAGTCTGAACTATTTTTAATTACTACTGATTTTCTATGAATTACTTTTGAAACCTAATTTTAAAATTAAACAAATTCCCCTATAGTAAAGACACAAGAAAGAAAGAAAGAAAGAAAGAAAGAAAGAAAGAAAGAAAGAAAGAAAGAAAGAAAGAAAGAAAGAAAGAAAGAAAAAGAAAGTCTTTAAAGAATTTCCAGTTTAAAATAGATTACTCACAAAACTATAAAATACCAGGTGGCTCCAATACAATTACACAAATGGAATATATTTTAAAATGATATATCACAATTTGAAGTGATTTTACATTTTTATACCTTTAGATTTGGCAAATGAATAAATGTCACAGGTTTCTACTGTTTAAAATTAAATAAATGCTTCATTTTGCAGGTAAGCTCTGAAATGTGATGCCAAGCCGTGATTGCCAAGTGCATCCCAGACAGTGCCAGGATGTCATTTACCTTTATTCAATTATGAAATGACAAGAGAAGGTGTCTTTTCAATTCTACCCAGTTATTCCATTGCTCATGCTCATCCTATTCTCTTTTAGCTTGTACTGCAAGGGGAATACACACAAATTAAGAATTAATAAAAAAAGTACTTGTTTTTTCTCAATAACCAGGCATAAACCCAGATTTCAGGTTCGAAGAAAGCTTTGTTTGGCAAGACTCAAGCTGGTTAATATAACAGAATGAAGACAGTGCCACTCCTGGGAGCCTACCAAAGCTTATGTCTGCCTATAGTGACACTTGCAAAGAGAGGCATTCAGACTCACAGATTTCTAGAAAGTATCTAGATGTATGGAAATAAAATTTCTGTTAAAAGAAATGAAAAGTAGGATTCAAGTACATCAGAATTATTAGTCAACCATATTGGTTGCATCTCTCTGTTTTACGTGTGTTGTGTTTTGTTTTCTAGCCATAGATAATTTAAATTACATCTGAATTTGAAAGAGTCCTCTGCTTGGCTTGATTAAATTATTCTTTCCTTAACCTCCTGTACTTTGGAAAGCAATCTAAGAATGCTTCCTTTTTATATAACAGATGCTAAATTTAAGTAATACAATCAGGTTCATTGTTTTGATATCAGGTGTTATAGACATTCAGACCCATTGAGATCTTATCTTGGGTAGTTAACATTATAAAATTTTATCATGCGCGCACACACACAGACACACACACACACACACACACACACTGCATATATTCCATTATATTAACAGATGGGAGAGACAAATAAATACTAACGGTGATGTAGCATGGAGTTATAGAGAAATTCCAGCTTCACCACTTATTTGTTACTCCTGCAAGTTTCTTAACCTCTCTAGACTTGTATTTTCTCATCTGTAAAATGGGGACATAAATTGTACCAAACTCAGGGAGTGCAGAAAGACTGGTTATCAGAATTAAACGAAGCATCTAAAGTCCATAAGACAATGCAGGAAACAGAGCCATCACCAGTCTTACTATCAAGGAAGTTTCCACAGTCATCTAATGGCGATCAAGGGGTTATGTTTGGGGAGAAATAGCTACTGGTGAATCTTGCAAGTCAATGTACCTAAGAGGAATTTTAATTAAAATGTGTTTTTAACTTAAATGTTATGATTATATTTGCTATTGTGATTATAGAAAAGTGTTAGAGGTACATGTGTAACTGCCAAGAGGAGGAGCATATATTACTAACAACAATTTAATGAAAACGGTGGCCCTTGACATTTTCAATTGAACCTATTTTTCAATAATAACCCTTTGATAATGTGTTCCCATAAATTATAGCTTGTTTTTACATCATTTGTTTCTCAACCAAACGTGAGTGTTCTGAGTTTATTTTCAAAACTTTCATAGTGGAAAAAATGGCCTTCCAGAATTTTCAGTTGCATTGGTGGTAAACATGTATGGTTAGGTTTTGAAGAAAATGCTTTCCTATCGACTTAAATACATTCAAGTATGAATCATTGAACTTTTATTAAAGCTGTATCTGATAATACTGAAAAGCAAATCTTGCAGATAACATGTGGAATTATATACATGTATATATAAACTTGTGTTCCTTCTCTTAAGGCTTCAGAGGGCATACGTTGTTTTCAAGCAAGCCTCGGACTCCTACAGCTCCAGCTGTCATGTGTAATTAAACATTTGGCCTCCACAATTACTCTACAGTGTACATATGCCAGCATTTCAAGCCCGGAATATGCATTTCAAAGAAGAATAATTCCCTGGAAATCCTAAATTGACAGGAGCAAAGACAGCCTGAAGGAAAGTAGTCAGCGAAAACTGTAAGGTCGGGATCTGATGATTAAAAAAGAAACTTCAAGAAGAACTTCAACCCTTAACTAAACCAATGGGAAAAGGAACGACAGTTGGCAAGCAGATTTCTGCATTGGGATTCTGACTAGGGAACCTCTTGGGGTAATTTAATATTATCAGTGTGCTTCACCTTGCTATATTCTGCCTTACCATTAATATTATTTCAACAGATATTTTCCTTAAAGCACATTTGGCATCACTTATTTCTTCATGAATCTTTAAAATATTAAATTTGACGATTCATGTTGAGTCTGTAGTTGATTTATCGGCAAGCATTCTTCTCCACTCCTCCATGTTGCTCCCTTAACTCCTGCTCTACAGATGATTCTACTTACGAGTAGATGGGGAGTCACAGGGAAAACAGTAACGCTGAGGTGACATTTTCACTTTAAATCTCTATTTGCAGCAATTTGTTTTAAATTCTACTTCTAATTATGGGAGGCTAAAACAAGGCACTTAACTTGTCATTAAAACGCAACTTTTGTTTTTAATGTAAGTATTTGAATCACTTGATATACTGGGGAAACTATTATTTAGTTTCAGGTTATCTGTTATATATAGATATATAGTCCCCCTTATGGTTGCCACATTCAGAAAGCACATAGAAATAAGGTATTTTGAGGTAGCTGAAACAGGGAACTTGAAAAATAACTAGAAAAAAGGGAAAAGAATAGAATGCTCTATTCTCCTTTCCATTCTCACCTGTGTAGGTAAATGCTCAGAGGGGTGCCAGAGCCCCTCTACACTTGACATTCTCTCTTTCCAGTAGCCCCCTGCCCTACATGTGGACCAAAAGATGGCAGACATGAAATTGATTATGAAAATTCTTAAAACAGTTCAGTTCTCCTCTACTTTGTAATTGTGCTGGATAGCCTATAGAAAACATTCAGGTAACTCCAATGGTATGACTCATGATTGCTGTTTATGGAGTATATTTTTTAAATGTTTTGTCCAGAATTAGATGCCTGATTTCATCATTTGTTTCCATAAATCCACTAGCACAGAAAAGAATATTTCTTTAAATACTTATACAATCCAAATTTTTATTATTAAACAAACCTAGAGCTAGTAAAGCTTCCAAATCCACTCTTGCATCCCACCCCGACCCCTGCACCCCTCACCCCCAACCCTCCTCCTGTGCTGAGAGAACTTGTCATTCAAGCTATTACTGAAGGTTTGAGGTAAATGACAGATGAAACTTACAAATGTTTTTTAAAATTAAAAGAGAAGTTTTGACAGAGTGAACTAATCTGTACATTAAATAGTAATAATCTCCAAAGTTTCCAATTTGGTAAAAGGAGAACCAACGAAAGAAAAACCTGATTTTCCTTATCTTGGTAAACCTTTAAGAATTTATCTACACTTTAATCTTAGCTAGATCATTAGAATTATGCAAGACAAATTTAATATTAGTGTTATATCTTCAGCAAAGGCAGCAAAACACATTTCAGTAGCTGAGGATAAGAAATTTGAATCCCCTTAAAACAAAGGTGTATACACAAATGAATAAAGCAAAAACAATTTGCAGATAAATTGATAACATTCTTAAGTCATTGATCCAATTATATTTATCTGATAAAACAAATCTGAAGATTTAGTACCTAGATTATCTCAAGTTATAGGATTTAGCCTGTCCCTGTGAGCCTTTGAATAAACAGCCTACTTCATTAAAGATGAAATAAAGCACTCTCTTGACAGTTTTCAATATTCACCTTGAAGATGCATGACATGCTGCAATTTGTAATTTGCTGAAGTATGTATTAAAACCCCACCCATCCTGTGCTGCCACTGATGTGAAGAGGGAAGATTATTCGGGGACACACAGTATGGATATTTTATGAGTGTTCTCTTCATCTTGTGGATTTCACAGTGTGTACCTTTATGTTTTAAATCGGTCTTTAACATAACTAGCGGAGCATTAGGAGATTATAGAATGATTATTCTTAAAAATCAGAAGAGGAAGTTTTGATGAAAGAAGAGTCTCATGTTGATTTTGGAGGGACTTGTCTGAGTTATGAATGCTTTCAGACACTACAAAGGGGAAAAAATTAAGAACCACGAAGATATTTTTTACAAGCACTTCAGCGAGTAAGAGATTATCAATTGTGAGGATATGGACTAAGAAAAGCAGCATGATTCAGGAATCTGGATTTTTTTTTTTAGTAGGGATGCTAGTAGTGACATGCCTGTATGTCTGCTTATGAGCCTAACTGACTGGAGTTCAATAATATTAAATACCAGCAGTAGGGTAAAGGTATTTCTGTCCTATCTCCACAGAATCTTACTCAAAACAAGTGATATAACAGAGGGGCCCAGAGCTGACATCACAGTGCATGGATTTAAATATAAGCCTCTGTGAATACTAGCTCTGTGACACTTCTAAGCTAAATGGAGAAAACATAGTGACACCTCCATGGGATTTTCATGAGGCTTTATAGAAGAGGCATCCTATCAATGTGCTGGACCCAGTCTAGACACATACACCGCCCCTCCCCGCTTCCTGGAGAAGCCTGGATCCTGACCAATCCAAGACAAGTAGAAAAGAGCAAGCAGGTAAAATCAATCTCCATTTTTACCCAATAGACATTTCTGAAACATAGTGGTTACATGTGGCCTGTGTGGAAAGACATCTCATTGATACATAGTAACCAGCTGGGTTTTCTTACAAAAGCTGCAGCCATTTTGTATTTCTTTCCCCTCCTTCTTGGTCTCCTTCATTTTCTCCTTCATTCACACTGATCTGAGGTTGTACTCCTAACAAAGCCTCAGCATAGTAGGCCTTCCTTAGGTTTTATCTTCTATGCAATTAATAACAAGACAGGTTAATAATAATTAGCATATAACACTTACCTTTAATTAATTTTAACCATTTTAATTCTATTTCTCAGGTAATGCCATCTTCAAATCACAAATGATATCAATACTTTCAAATACAAAATGAGAAGAACAAGAATCCAGTGAGAATAGGGTCAAAACAAAAAAGATGTTAACATGGACATGAAACACCTCTGACTTTGACCAGGAAACAGGTAAATTCCAAAGTAACTGCCACAGTTACAAGAGGTCCAGACAAATAACTCTTGTTTAGAGCAAGTCCACTAAAGTGAGAAAGGCATGGGAAAGGTAGAATACATCTCAATACAGAAAAAATTCTACCCTCCTAGAAGGCCAGTGAAAGAGGACCCAGTGATCAAACCCCAGGAACCAACAAATCACAACATAGTAATGTATTGAAATGCTAAAGATTGAATGACAGAAGGAATTACCACATCCAAGGTAACTATATGTGTGTGTCTGTGTGTCTGTTCATAAATAAGTATGTGTCTATATCTATAGCTATCTAGCTAGCTAGCTAGAGAGAGAGAGAGAGAGGATATGGAAGGAAATTAAAACAAAAGCCATAATAAGAACATAACACTAGAAGAAAAACTGCCCCAGAAAACAGAGGAATATTTTAGGTAACTAATACTATATAGTTTTAAAATATTTAATGGGAACAGGTTTTTGGTTTTTTTTCTGATAAGTAAGCCCAAAAGAAAGATTGAAAATATTAAAAGAGTGATGCTAATATTACAAAGAGACATAAAAAATAAAACAGCAGCACACCATACAAAAAATGTATGGAATGTAATGAAAGCAGGGCATGAAGGGATATTTGTGAAATTAGATACTTATAAAAGAAGAAAGGGCTCAAATAAATGTGCTTGGGATTCACCTTAAGAAACTCAGAAAATGAGAATGAATTAACTCCAAGGTTAGAGTAAGAAAATAATAAATTTAAAGTTGAAAGTTGTTCAACAATTTAATTGAAATGGAGCACTTCACTGAAAGAAAAAGAAAAAGAAATAAAACCAAGCTCACTGAGGAAGAAATAAGTAAGTACTCTGGATAGTTCCATATCTATAAAATAAGTGGAATCCATAGCTAAAATCTCAAGGGCCAGATGGCATCACTAGTGAATTATACCAAACATTTAAGCCTTCTCCACAATAATGCTAAATTCCTGTACACAGTAGATCAGTGTCAATAAATATCTGAGGCAAAGAATGTATCAAACATTTTCAGATGAGATTTCCTTTAAATTCAAAACCACTAGACTGACACCAATAATCCTTTCTGGAGAAAGTAAAAGAATACTGTTTGAGGATAGAATTCAACAAACCAAGATATAAAATCAAATACAGAACTAAAAAACAGAAACTCTATGGCAAAAACTAAAAGTGAGCATGGAGTTTTTTAAAGGGAATAAACCTTGTAGATACACAATATACTATTACTATTAAACATGCTGGCAATCTAAAAATATCTACGACTAGCAAAAATCAGACAGTAGGGGACCAGATAGTATAAGAAAATATAATTAAATTTATGATTTCATCTTTCCTAGCAGAAAGACAATAAATACTGCTAAAGTGGAGATGCTTAAATTCCAAACAAAAGCAAATGACCTTGACCCCTCCATAGTTTTCTTCTTTATTTCACAAGTATCCTTTTAAAACTCCTTAGGTAAATAAAGATCTACTAGATATTTAACAACCATTTCAATTTTACATTCATTCCTTTTCCTGTTTTTCAGATAAAATAAAATTTAGTATTTTAAATAAAATGTGCATCATATTCTATTTTTGTAATATTTTCTTTTTATTTATGATTCCGCCTATCTATTCATCTATCATTTTATTCATACGTGTGAAGAGAGAGATATCCAAAATGATCTGGAACAAGTATTGAGAGTGTTCATTTCTGGGTAGCAGGAAATGGGGAGCATTTCTTGGTTTCTTGTTTGTATTATTCTGTATTGCTTAAGTTCCTTGGCAATGAGCATAAATGTTTTTAAATAAAAGTAATAATGTTATATGAAAATTACAGGAAGTATTTTTCTTTGTATAATATGGAGTTAAAATGAGAGATTACATCAAGTGTTAATGTAACCCATCTTCATTATTTTGGGTTTGTATTTTTTGGCATGTTTTTGGTTAATATTATCACAATGATTATTCCAGATAATAGAATAAGGCACTGATATTTGGTAAATAGTTTTCTTTTTTTTTCACATGCCAAAATTTAGGAGTTATTAATGACATCCTGGAATGCACAACTTGGAATGATGGTGAGGCACAGTTTGGGCTAAGGACAAAAAGACTTCCTTTATCAATTACGATATCTGTCGTAACTAGAAGAGGTATTTGACATAAATTTATTTTAGAAAGAGAATGTGTATGCATTATGTTAGGACTGTATTTATAAAATCACTCTCTAAAAAGACAGATTTTGTGAGGTATACTATACCAGTATCAATATATTTATCATTGTTTTAGGTCAATGAAGGAACATTAGAGAGAAAACCTACATCACCTTAATACCTAAATTGTCATGAACAGACTGTTAATAGCAATATGGCCATTCGAGGTGCCATTGTTGGGAGCTCAGAAAAAAGGGAGGAAAGGAACATGTTATTGGAAATCAAAGGAAGGGAGGTTTCTGTTAGGTAGTGTCAGAAAGCTTAAAGGAATTTTGTCCTGCAGTTAAGATGAAAGCACATCTTATAAAAAGATGAATTTGGATAATTAGCTGAGGGTATTTTCACAGAAAAGGTTGAGGGTTTTTTTTTGTTTGTTTGAGTTTTTTTTCTTTCTTTTATTGGTTTCTTCATGTTGCTGATAGTGAAATGAGGGAGGAGAGAGGGATAGAGTATAAATTGAGTGAAAACCTTCCTTTTGACTAAAAAGGAACCAAGACTTGATTATTTGGGAAATTCTTGGCCTATCCAGATGACAAAAGACAATAAAATTAAGAGATTAATTCCAAAAGCATGGCATGGACTAAAAGCTATTAAATTTGTGGTTGGACAACTTTTTACTAAAACCTCAGGGACATCAAA
Source organism: Hipposideros armiger (assembly GCF_001890085.2). Classification (NCBI taxonomy): domain Eukaryota; kingdom Metazoa; phylum Chordata; class Mammalia; order Chiroptera; family Hipposideridae; genus Hipposideros; species Hipposideros armiger. The sequence continues at coordinate 1,021,811 of NW_017731885.1, read as the reverse complement.
TGATCAGCTCCCTGAGACAAACAAAAGACTCTTTGAAGAGATTAAGGATGTGCATACAGATCCCCTTAATCACAGCAGAGGTCATACAAAGCTTTAGGGTGTAGACCCTCAGCCATCTCAGAAGAAGCCAAAGATAGAGAAGGCATTATTTCAAAAAGCTTGAGGACATGGCTCTTGTCTTATGGAGTGAACCCTTTTAAAATTCACACCAAGCTCACAAAGTTCATAAGAATTTCATACCCGCACAAACATTGCTCACTTAGACCTAAAGGGACAGAGAAAGGGCAAAATGGAAGCTGTCAGATCCTCAAAATACTATGGCAGGAAGCAAGCATAAAAATACTCCTTGGGGTGAACAGTTAGCTCAGTTGGTTAGATCGTGGTGCTGATAACACCAAGGTTGCCGGTTTGATTCCCATGTGATCTCTGCCCTCCCTAAAAGCGTCAACTATGCCATTGTAGCATGAAAGCAATGTGTAACCAGTGACTATGGCTGTCCCCCAATAAAATTTAAAAAACAACAACAAGAAAACAAGTACTCCTCTGCAAATATCCAATCGGTTATGGACTTAAGACAGGTTACTGGGGTTATCTTGATGGATCCAATCTAATTACACAAGCTCATAGAAGCAGAGAAATTTCTTTTCTTGAAGTCAGAGAGATGGTATGAAGGAGACGTCAGAGAGATTCAAAGTATGAGAAAGACTCAACCCACCATTGCTGGAGAAAATTGCATGGAAAGCATGACAAGGAACATACACAGCTCCTAGGAGCAAACATCAGTCTCCATTGGACAGGAAGTAAACCAGGACTGCAGTCCTATAACCAAAAGGAACTGAATTCAGCCAATGACCTGAGATTCTCTCTACCTTCATTTTGTCCTTATGAAAGCATATGCCGAGGACCTGATTAAATCCACCTAGACTTCCAAAATACAGAAATTTTGAGATTAAAAATAAATTATGTTTTCAAGCCACTAAGCTTATGGCAATACAATATTTTATATCAGCAGTAGAAAACAAATACATATTTTTATAATGAGAAAAATATTATTTAGCAGAAACATAAAAGAAATCTCATCTGAACTATGTAGAAAGGCATACCAATATGAGATTCAAAAAGTGACCCACAACTATTTTAATCAATTTAATAAAAAATGAGGCAACATAATAAAATTTGTTAAGCCATTTTGTTTTGTTGACAGGAAAAAAAAACAAAAACAACAAAAAACACCTCATTTTTAAACCATTGACCTTGTTAGCACTGCAAATTAAAATTTTAAAGCTTTTCCACATATGGTATTATGAAAGCCCCAAGTGGCAGGGCCTCTGACATGACCTCCAAGGGTCCTTGCTTCTTGATGTTTATTCCTTTGAGTAATCAATCGCCTCCCACACTTAGTCCGTGTGACCAGTAACATATGAGAGAATTCATAGCATGTCACTTCTACTTTTAGATTATAAAAGGCACTGCAGTTTTTTTCTTGGGTTCTCACCTTCTCCTGGTTTATTTGTTCTTGGAGAAGCCAACTGCTACATCATGAGCAGCCTTAAAAGAGCATGCAATGAGGAACTGTAGTTACTTACCAGTCACCAGTCACAAGAGTGAGTCACCAGTCCAGTCAATCCTTCAGGTAATTGGAGCCCCAGTGACTGCAACTCAGGGTGAGAGAACCTGAGCCAGAGCCACCCAGCTAATAAGCCACACTTGAATTCTTGACCTACAGAAAGTGAATGAGATAAATGCTTGTTGGTTTTAGTCATTAAGTTTGGGGTAATGTACTACATAGCAATAGACAGTTAGCATACCCCATTAGGTCAAAAAAAGATTATCCCTTCCACAAGCAATTATCCATATAAAATACATATGAAACTCAATAAGTCCTACCACAGAGCTCCTAAAAAATAAAAATAAAATCAAACTTATATTATCTCTAACAAACTCATGGAAGCCAACACATAATTATGTCTAGACTCCCTCAGGGCAAAGTGGTGAAGTCCACATTCACACCTGTCTCCCCTATTGCCTAACTTCCTGCCTACCACACACACACAACACACACACATGTACACTCACAATATTCATATAATAGTTTGGGACAAATTATTGATTGGATGAATGCATATGTTAAAGAGAGTATATAGCATGGAAGTTGTTACCTACGTTTTTATTCATTAGCCATGGTAGTGATATCTACTATACCTTCATTAGCAAGGGTTTGAATAATTCTTGTTTTGTTACCTGTGTGCTTGTTGGCCCTCCATCCAGATTTGGCAGCAACTCACAATTCTGTTTATCATCTATTGCTATTGATCAGGCCACTTAACAAAATCCATATGCTTTAACAAAAATAGATGGAGAGCCTAAAGCACATAACGGTGGGCAGTACATGCAGGATTTGATTTTCATTTGTGCCAAAAAAAAAATGAGACTGCCTGAAAATGGCATCGGAGTTCTGAAATTGTGGGTGGTGATTCTCCATGGCGCTACCATTTGGCGTGTCTTGATTAAAATAATCACTTGCACCTTGGGGATGCTCTTCGCAGGTGTGCCTACTGGAATAACAATGAGGTCAAAGTCATATTGAGTCATTACTGACTATCACTCAAGGAAGATGAGTTTTCTAAGTCTTTTCTGACTGCCGCTGGAGCGGGAACATACACATCAGGAGTTATTTTGGGTTTTGCCTCTTAGCTCTTTAAATCAAAGCTTATCAAGGAAGTCTGTGCCTATGGCGTCTTTGACACCTCTGCTGCCTTTTTTTCCCCCCAATATACCAGCAGCAGGAGAAGAAATGAGTATGGCTCAGACTCATTAAAACTGATTGCCAAGGCCCCTGCTAAGTAAGCGCTATCAATATCAACGACCTTTGATCAGAAATCTGTGTTTTCTGTAACACAGCTGTTAAAGCTGAGCAGCTCTATTGACTGCAAACGCTAATATTAGGAAAGAAAGGTGACTGTTCACAAATACTGGTGTGTGATGGATCATATGACTGAACTATTTTTATTCAAAAGGCAGGAGACTCATTGGGAGAAAGGCAGACAGTAAAACATTTGCAACAATAGGCTTCAGCTACAACACACTCTTAACTGCTGTTTCTGCCACACAACACCCAAAGGCAGTAGATTCATAGGGGGAAAAAACTCATAAAAATGTGTTGTGGCAAGTGGAATTTATCCTTTAATCATTGTCTCTTTCCTCCCTGCCCTATTATGATTCTCTATCTATATGTCTGTGTATCTAAATATTTTGCTAACTGGGAGGAGGTTTCGATGGAATTAAATTGCACAGCTGTGCTCTTGGGGGAATGCTTCATATATAATAATGAATAAGCTCTTTTAAAATTTTGTTATTTGAATCAGACAAGCTATCTAACATTTCATTACTTAGTAGAACCTTTTATAAACCCTATGATATAAATAGCTAGGCAAGAACAGTTACAGAGATGTATTTTTTTTCTTACAACTAGATTCAAAATATTAAAATTAGCTGGTTAGTGTCCATGTCTGTGTGTGTGTGTGTGTGTGTGTGTGTGTGAATTCTCAAAATAAAATAATGCTAGGAAGTGAAAAAATCTGGAAAAAATTAATTCAAATTAAAAAAAATACAGTCATGTTTTTCACATAAAACTAAAGAGCATCTATTAGCAGGTAGTAAGGGCTTTGAGTAAAACCCAGATACATAAGCAAAGACATAGAGATGGATGAGAATACAAGAATATTTTAGAGGAGCATTCATAAAAGGGCAACTACATAATCTGACTGGGGGATTGTGCTCCTATATTTGCATCAGTTAAAAGTTGAATGTAGTGGGGAAAAAAGAAGTAATATCAAAATTGCTGCCTTGATTAGTTGACTGTATGGTATTCATGAGAATGGAGAGATGGAGTCATGAGTTAATTTAAACTTAACTGAAACGTGTATTGCTCTAGTTGCCAAAATACTGAAAATCCAGTGAGTCTCCTATCTTAAATAGAATTGCCAAGTAAAAGAGAGGAGACACAACAAAATTTGAATTTCTGATAACAACAAATGATGTTTTTAGTGAAGTATATCTTAAATAGTGCATGGGGCATATGTATATTTAAAAAGTCCATTGTATGCCTGAATTCCAAATTTAAGTGAGTATTCTGTATATTTGTTTGCAAAATGTGGCAACCCTACCTGTTTACCTTTTCTTTTAGGCCATAGCTTTCTGGATTTGCATAATTATTGATCAGATGTTATACCTTTATGTTTTTTTAAATACATTTTTATTTATTTAGTATTATTTCTTATTCATAACACAGTTTCTTTTCATTTTAATTATTTTTGCTTCAAAATTTTGTGCACTTTTAAAATATACCAGGAGAAAACAATACGGGAGGAATGACTAAAAATATCAATATTATGTCAAAATAAAATGTTGTCAAGGTTTTTAATTATCATGACATCACTTAATAATAGTAATCTATAAAAACAGGAAGTAGAATTAGAGCATGTCCAATCACAATGAGATAAAGAGGTGGAAGTTCTGGGTGGATTCTGTAGCCAACATTCTTATCCTTGCCTAACCCTTAGAAATCTAGTCCCACACCATCGTCTTTTCCCAAGGGCAGTGCAATGTCATGGCAGCACTCAGCAGAATTGGCGAAACAACAACACTGGGACTGACCTTGAGGTATCTCTACTAAGTTGCCATTCTAGAAAACATTTCTCCTAAATCACAGAATATTATTACACTGCATCAAGTGTAAAGAACATGAGTGATACTTTGAAACTCAAAGAACTCCTTTCCTTTCTATAAAAATGAATGAAAATGCAGGACTGAAATCCATAGGGTGATTTAGGAACATTAACCCTTATAAGTCAAGGGAGAATCATAAATAAATTACAGGAGCCATCATTATTAATTTTTATTATTATTAATTTTAATTATTATTACAGGAGCCATTATTAAAATACAGGAGCATTCTATTATCATGGTGATCACTTCTTTAGGTGTATATATGTTGAATGACTATGATGTATACCTGAAACTAATAAAATATTGTATGTTAGTTAAACTATAATAAAAATATTTTTGAAAAGATAGACATTTAGAACTGTTCTAAACTCTATACCAGGAAATTGTGCTGAAATCTGTAATAGAAAACTAGGACATATTTGTATCTTTGAAGATTTTTGTTTTAAAGTATTAATAACAACAAAAACTTGGTAAACTTCTAACTTCTCAAATGATATAGACTAATTAAGTTATTATTATAGACTCCTTAAAAAATTAAGAATTTAACTCCCTAAAAAGGTGCTTATCTAGGAAGAGGCTATGATAAAATTCAGAATGCAAAATTGCACTTGATTACTAAATGTAAAATTATGTATGATAAAATAAGTTCTAAAAGAGATTGTGGACAAAAAAGTTATATTTGCTGAAATTTCAAATTATAGTTAAATGCTTTCTTATATTTAGCACTCCATCAATATTTTATATTAGTTTTTGAAATTATAATTAACTTTTTGAATTATCTTTTCATGGCCCAGGTAGTATTTCTGGAAACCACATTCATATACCAAATATTACCTTAAAACAAAACAGTGGCTCCCAAAATATATTTTGGAGTTATTTTTATCTTTTAACATATTGTGAAAATTTGGTATAATGTCCTTTGAAATTTATGTTTTCTGTGCCTATTTCACATACCGTTCAATACCAATGTGCTTCATTAGGGTCGTCGTGCTCATTATAGTCATAAATAAATAAGAAATCTGAAAATATTACCATTTTATCTTGTGTATTTTAGCTGAAATAAAAAAGCCCTCATATTAGTTGTACCGGAAAACCTGGGACCACGTGTTTGTACCTAGATAGTCAAAGAGCATTAGCTAACAATTATTTTCTAAAGAATCTTGTCTCTCTTCAACATAATAAAGCCACACGTGAATGCAGCAAAGAAATTATTTTGAAGTCACAGCAATGTTTGCAAGTTAAACTATGTATTATAATCTCTGTGAGATGAAATACATCATTAAGCTGATAATTGTGCATGTTACACCAAAAAACCTGTGATAGTAAGTTTGAGTTCTGAAGAACTGAAAACAGCAATGTATCACACCAGTCTTAGAGCAAGAAGTCAAATAATAAGTAGAACTACAAGCTTAGATCTGCAGTTAATCTTATTGTAGTCCTGGGCTGATGTTATCATGCAGGTGTCCGGTTATTGGTGTCATCATTTATGCTTAGAGAACCATGGTAAGAGTGGTTGAGCTGCCTTTCTCCAGAGATATGCCCCTATCTGAAACATGGGATGGTTCAATGTTGGGTGTCCGCAGAAGAATGGCCCAGCTACATGACCTTTACAAGTTGGTCAATTTCTGAGTTCAGGGTTTCTATCCCACTCATTTCTTTATTTCCCTCTGCATGGAGCTTAAGGAACCTTAGGCTTTACACGTTTTGCCTGCCTGAGATCTCTGATGATTCTTTCTAGTTCTCTGATGCCAGATATAGTTGTGTTCCATATTTTCTAAACTTAAGTAGTTTTCTCTTTCATCTTACTGATCTTTAAAAGCTGCTGCTCATTATGTTCCATTTTCTTGAAATGATAGTTTCCAAAATGCCAGCTGGGATCCATAGCATAGTTATACAATGATTCAAATTCACACCAAATGTGATAGAACAGTTCTGTATTTTTATTGCAGTGGTGGTTACATGAATCTACACATGTGATTAAAAAAAAACACACAGCTATATACACACATTGCAACAATGTAAATTGCCTAGTTTCCATATTGTACTATAGCTATTTCAGTTGTAACCATTAAGTATCCTGTGAAGGGTACAGGGGATTTCTCTGTCCCATCTTTGCAACTTTCTCTGAATCTATAACTATTTAAAAATAAAAGTTAAAAATAATCACACTACATTTTTTTTTTGTTTACAAGTACCATAACTTTGGCTTTTTTCTCCTTCAAAGTAGCCTTCCTCCACCTACTACAAAAAGGTGGGGACATAGAATGAAATACAGAAACTGATCCTTTCTGTTCAAAGCAGAAAGTAAAGTGCTAGAGACTGAAAAGACAAAGGTAAAAAATAGATACAAAAAACTGGCTTTTATAGGTAAGAATTTTAAAATGAAAAATAACTTAGAAAAAATAACTTAGAGGCATACATATTGTGAAATTCAGAGAAGCTGAAATCTCAGAATTAGAAACATCCCAAGTTTATTTGGCCCCTTTGTCCCACATGGGCAAAGTTGTGGAACTGTTCTTATGAGAAATGTTAATACTTATCCAATAAATGAAAAGCTGAAAGCCAATGATCAGGCCAGGAGTTCAGGGAACTGGTAGATCAATGCCAGATTTGGAAGAAATGGAAGTAAATGAAATACTGAATTTATAATAACAAAAAGTCAAATAAGCTGGGGTTCAAATGCTGGTGATTTGCTGTATAATCTTAGGCATATTATATAACATCTTAAGGACTTATCTATAAAACTAGATAATAATACTGTCTTTTCCCCATGATACTGTGAAAATTTAATATATGTTGAGCACTCAGTGCCTAAAAAAATGTAATGCATTTAATAGACATGATACTATAATTATTATTATTTAAAGCAAATGTTTCCCTAATTGTATCATTATAAGGAACTCATTGTCTCACTAATGTAGATTGGTATCCTTCAAAAAAACAAATGAAACAACACACACACACACACACAATTGTTATTTTAATTATATAACAACAACAACATATTATGTTCCTCTCCTGAATTTTTACCACTTATACAAGCATATTAAAATTCCTGAAGTAAATAATCTGTGTAACTTGAACACATATTTCCTGAACTTATTTAATTACACAACTGTGTAAGGACCACTTACTCCATCTTGTGGGTCACTGCCCTTGGTCAAATAGCCCAGAGAGATAACTAGGACTGAGGTCTTTCAAACATTTTCAGCAGCAGGACTCACTTTTTTTTTTTTAACACTATAAATATATAAAAGCAATAAATACTTTCCTCAGGCTGTTAAAATCTTCATTATTTGCTAGAATATACTTTATTGTTCGCAGAATCCTTAAGGCAACTCAGCCTGTCAGGAAAATAGTTTGAAAATCCTCACATAATGTAACCTTGTGCTTCAGAAAAAGAATTCATCTGAGTCAGTTATTCTCCAACTGAGGTTCACAGATATACTTTCTGAGAGACTTTAAAAATATTATTTTCATTTTGACTACTCCCTTAAAAAAATATTTTGAATGATCTTTGTGGTCATCTCATCACCCAGTGCCCATGTTCACCTTTGGTGCCACCTGACCTTGACAGAATCAATATTTAACTT
>NW_017731885.1:1011514-1012740 GCF_001890085.2 Hipposideros armiger | reverse complement strand
TGTCTCCCAGATTTTAATATAATGGAATTGCTTTATACAATATTGAGACCCTGTGCTGAGCAGAGAAACTCTTAGTGAACAACCAAACCTGGTCCTTGATGTTATGAGTCTTACAATCTTCTTCAGGAAGAGAATGGAAAAACAGAAATAAATTCCACATATATTTACACATTGGGATAAATGCTATGAAAAAAATAAAGGACATGCCTTAGGTGTAGTGATAGAAAACTAGCATGATGAAATTAGTTCAGACTTTATTCTAAGAGCCATGGAAATCTCTTGAAGAGATTTTTTGCAAGGGATTCTAGTAATTAATCCTTAAAAATATATGAAAAAGAGATTGGAAGAAGGCAAGTAGTGGATAGAAGACCAATAATAAAGCTTTTGAAATTTTCTAGACAAAAAATGATGGTGAATTGAACTTGAATGGTGGTGATAGGGCAAACATTTGAATGTTGAAGCAACAAAAATTTGCAAATAGATTTTATGTGAGGGTTAAGCAGAGAGAAGGATCAATGGTAACTCCAAATTTATGGTTCCACTCAGTGATGCCATTTATGGAGATGGAAAAGATTGGCAAAAGGAACAAGTTTGGGATGGGGTTAAGAAGTCAAGTGTTTGATTTTGGATATGCTAAATTCACTACACTTGTGAATGACCTACCAAGTGAGAAGTATTATGTAGTCAGTTGATTATAGCAGAAAAAGTACAGGTTGGATATATAAATTTAGAAGGTTTTATCATATAAATGGTTTTTAAAGTCATAGAAAAAGATGTTATTATGAGAAGATTAAGAAAAGTCCCATTACCAAGTCTTGGAAAACACCAAAGTTTAGTTTGGATGAGAAAGAACAAGAAAGAAGGCCAGATTATGACTCTGGGTGGTCCATACACAATGCAATATAGAGATGATGTATGATAGAAATCTACATTTGGAACCTATATAATTTTACTAATCAATGTCACCCTGATATGTCTAATAAAATTTTAAAAAGAAAAAAAGATCAGAGAAATAGGAAGAAAATCAGAAAAATGAGATGCCACAGAAGTCAAGAGACTAAGATAAAATTTCCAGAAGAAGAGAGAGGAGAATTATGGTCAGTGCCACGTAGAGACCAAAGTGAAAACTAAATCATAACCATGAGACATGGTAACTGAACATTACAGTTATATTGGAAGAGTACTGAGTGGAACTGTGTGAGTAAAAAATCAATGGGAAACTTCTG
>NW_017731885.1:1007445-1008714 GCF_001890085.2 Hipposideros armiger | reverse complement strand
TTTTTTTTAATATTTGGAAACCAAGTTACATATTCCTAAATAACTTATGAATTAAAGAAGTCAAAATAAATTAAAAAATATTTTGAACTAAATAAAAATTAAAATACAACTTTTAGTATGAGGGTGCAATGAAAGCAGTGTTTAGAGGAAAATTTATAATAGTAAATGCCTGTGTTAGAAAAAAATATCTAAAATTAGTAATATAAGTTTTCCTCTTAGGTAACTAGATAAAAGAGAGCAAATTAAACCTTAACAGGAGAAACAAGGAATTAATAAATACTGGAGCAGGAACTGACAACATTGAAAACAGAAAAACAATGATGAAAATCAACAAAACCAAGAGCTGGTTCTTTGAAAAAAAATCAATAAAATTCATAAACATCTTGACAGGCTAACAAAGAAAAAAAGGATAAAAGACACAAATATTAATATCAAAAATGAAAGAGGTGGTAAAGGCTATTGATCACTTCGTTCAATAGCCAGGGTGATATTACAAACAGCTTAGTGCTGTGAACCTGATAACTTCAGTGAATTGGATCAGTTTCTTGGAAGGTACTAATAACAAAACTCATTCAAATGGAAATAGAAAACCTAATTAGTCTTATATCTATCAATGAAATTAAATTACTGTTAAAAACAAAACAAAAAAAGCCTTTGGGCCCAGGTTTTTTTTCAAATGAGTCCTACTAAACATTTAAGGAAATGTAATACCAATGCTCCACAATCTTTTCCAAAAATAATAGAAGAAGAGGGGAGACTCTCCAAACATTTTATTAGACCATCACTAGCTTAATACCAAAACCAGATAAAGACATTATAAAAAAAAGAAAAACTACAGACTACTATTTCTTATGAGCATAGATGCAAAAATCTTCAACAAAATAATAGCAAATTGAAATAAACAATGTATAAAAATAATTATATACCACAAACAAGTAGGGTTTACCCAAGGTATGCAAGAGTGATCATCATTAAAAAAAAAAGTCATGAAGTCCCTGACAACAGTCTAAAGAAAAAAATCTTGAAGAAAATATACTTATGTCAATAGATACAGTAAAACCATCTGACAAAATTCAACATCATTCATGTCTCTTGGCAAAGTAGGAATGGAGGGGAACTTTTTCAATGTGGTAAAGGACATTTTTTTTAAAATCCCTACAGCTAATATCAGACTTAATATTAACAAATAGGATGCTTGCCCCCCAAAATCAGCTACAAGACAAGGATGTCTTCTCTCATTACTTCCATCCAACACATTACTGAAAGTTT
>NW_017731885.1:996547-1006900 GCF_001890085.2 Hipposideros armiger | reverse complement strand
TTAGCTGAGCCATCCTGCTACCTGTTGGCAGCTCAGCAGCTGCTCAGCTCGGACTGGACTCGAACCGCTGTTGCTCAGAGCTCAAACTCTTGAGCAAGCTCTTAACCAACTGAGCCACTCGGCCGGCCCTAGAGTGGGATATTACAGATAAACAAGGGAAGAAGGCTAGAATGAAACATGTGGCACTGTTTTAGAGTTGGAGATACCTGTATAAACACGTGTTTATTTAATATAGATACAGATAAATACTGTATTTATCTGTATAAAATTTCTACATACTGTAGAAATAATAATAATATATTTATTTGTATTTACATGGGTTAGAATGCATATATTTATTTCTTAGTTTTACCTGCTAAAGCAGCCTAGAAAAAATGACACACCAGTAGCAAAGAGAAAACAAACCGCCAGTCAAATCTTGGTTTCTAAAACCATTCTCCAAAAAAAGAAAATGGGGCTTGTTGGAGAAATGGCTGGTTCTAAGTCTGAGGCAGGAAATATACAAAATGAGAATGGAGCATCTTGTAGTGCTGGAAAGTAAGGCAATGATCAAAATGCAGAACAATGGGGAAATGTCAAAAGGACACAGGAGCCAACTGAAAGATTTCCCCATGGCCAATGCATGAACAATTTGAGCAACAAAATAAGTATCATAGTATTGAAATATAGCTTTTGGAATAAATATCCATAAGTCCACAGTGACACAAATAAATAACTGACAAATAAATAAATGGAAGATAATAGAGAAATTTGTCATTCAAACGTTTTGAAATAATTTACATAGCTATTTCTCTTCAAGAAGGTAGAGCAAAATTCCCCATAGTTATGGGCTGTGTATAGTGACGATGAAGCCGAGAAGCTAAAAGGACAAAAATGTTTATCAATCTCCTGGGAATAAATAAGATTGGCATTGTTGTGAGGAAGATAAGTCAGCCTACAAGGGAGGATAACCTGAAAATACATTTTAAACAGCATGCATCATAATTGAAATTGGTTTCTTCAAGCCATTCAAGGATACTTTAACATCAAATATTATATATTTCACTTTAATTTACCAAATTGATCAAGCAAAAAAGAATAAATTCTATTGCCTTAGTAAATGTAAAAAAGGTATGATAAATTTTAATGTATTTGGATGACAATTCACAGAAGGTAAGGAATAAGACAAAATTTCTTAACTTGATGAAGACCGTATTTCAAATATCTGTATCAAATATCATTCTTCACATTTAGACATGAGACAAAAATAAAAAATGATCTCACTATTACACTATTATTAAAAATAGTTCTAGATCTCTTAATAAACATAGTAAAATAATAAAAAGTAAGTAATATAACTTTGAAAAGTATTATAAAACTTTATTTACAGAAACTATGATCACTTGTACACAAAATCTAAAAAACTACAGGAAAGTGTGAGGATTTATATCACAGTTCACCCACTTTGCCAGACATAAGTAAAAAAAATCAAGTTATCACCATATCAGCTTTCACTATTTAGTGCACACTAATCACCATTGCAGATCTATAAACTGTCTAAGAATTAACATAACACAGAAGTCATAATACATTTATGGATTTTTCAAAGAATCTTATTAAAGGACGTCTGAGAAATATTAATTTTAAAAAAAGAGAGGTTAGATTTAAACATACTAAAATGTCTCCAACATTAAAACCAAAGAACTAAATAAAATAAACAATTTCTGGTGGCATTATGCAAGAATAAGTCAAAACCAAATGGAACAGCTCAGTTGGTTGAGCTCACTCAAGAATGCAAGCTCTGAGCAACAGGGTCCCCGGTTCGATTCACGGCCCGAACTGAGCTGCTGCTAAGCTGCCAACAGGTGGCAGGATGGCTCAGCTAAAAAACAAAACAAAAAAAAACACAAATGGAGCAGAAATAGACACATTATCAGATATCAACTATATGATTTCAGTTTGTATCTAAAAAGTGTGATGTATTACAAAGAGGTTCTATGGTCAGTTAAGAGGGGGAGAAGTTTGATGACTAGAAGGTAATGGGAAATTGACAAATTGTGGGGAGAAAAACTATACTATAAATATATTTAAACTCATATTAAGCTTATATCTAAAAATGAAAATAAAAAATAAAATAAATAAAAAGTATATATCTTTTTAAGAAGCTCACAGGTAACACAGATTCTGCTGGCCCATGATTTACACTTCAAGTAACAAGAGTATGGGCAACTATTAGTGACTTCCTGATTATTACAATAGTAATCGTCCTGATGTATATAACCTGTATCATGGACAGGAAGCCACTGTCAGGCCAGAATATGGACATACAGAATGGTTTCCTACAGACCAAGTTGTCACACAAGGGTGCATTTCATCTCCTTACATATCATATGAGAAACTGGCTAGAGTCAGAAGAAGGGGGAGCAAAAATTGGTGGGAGAAATATCAATAACTTAAGGTATGCAGATGACACAATCTGACTGGAAGAAATAGCAATGGTTTGAAATGATTTCAGATGAAGATGAAAGAAGAAAGTGCCAGGGTAGGACTGGATTTAAACATTAAAAAGACAAAAGTCAGGACTACAGAAGAAATGCACAACTTTAACCTAGATAATGCAGACATTGAAATTGTTTAACATTTTACTTATTTGGCTCTGTCATCAGTTCAAATGAAGGCTGCAGCCAAGAAATCAAAAGAAAGCTGAGTCTCAGAAGGGCAGCACCTTCTCACCTGTCCCTGAAAAGATTCACTTATAGAGTTCCAGAAGAAGTATATGAGAATATTCAGAGTAGCATCATGGAGGATGGAGTAGGAAGCAACTTCTCAGCCTATCACTATGGGAGAGGATAAGGAAGTGCCCTGGAAGAGTCATAGAATATTATGCAGCTCTGAGAAGCAATGAACTCACTGTACCAGAAACATAAATAAATCTTTAAAAAATATAAAGCTATGTTGAGTACAAGATCTGTAGTTTAATTCAGCTTATGTGAATTAAAATATAGACACAGAAAGTCATACCTATATATTTATCTTCAAAAATATAGAATCTACATGCTAACATTAAACATTTTATAGTGGATTGTTTGTGAAGAAGAAAAAAGATAAATGTATTTGGTGTTGAAGGGGAAAAATATCAAATGAGGATATGATTAAATCAAGTGCCTGTACCTGAGGTTCAAATTAAGCAGGAAGGGAAGAAGAAAGACCAGTAGACTTCAAAGACATTTATAAAACAATCTGAGGGCCAGATTCTTCTAGGGCTCTTGCAATTTCCCCAATCTTTTACAATAGTCTGACCCACACCGGATTTACCCAGCAGAATTTTTTTTTAAGAATGACCTTTATTAACTTTTTCCACAGAAGTCAACTTAATTTTCATAAAAATAACCACCCACTCTATTTTTAAAAAAAGAGCAGGAATTGATTTTTTAAACTAATTTTTTTTAAAATTTATAGTTGACATACAATACTATTTTAGTTTTAGGTGTACAACAGAATTATCTGACTGACATTTATATACCTTAGGGAGTGATCTCCATGATGTCTAGTAACTACTCACTTGATATTCACATTTCATTTATTAAATAATGAAATGACAAAGCAAATACAACTATACCAGAAAGACAGGAAAGAAACACACTGCTTCTTGGTAGGCATTCCCTCACCTGGGGAGTGGATGAACAACAAGGCCCCCCAGCCACCATGTAGCAGCCAGGGGCATCTGCCAGTTTTCACAGAGGAAGTGTGGAATGTCTGCTGGTATTCTGGGAAGTCAGCAAGTGGCACTCTATTAAGAAAAACATAATGTAACTAGCAAATAAAACTCATGATGTCCTGGAGATTATTGCTGAAGATGAGACTAAACTTATTTAACTTAAAAAAAAAGTTGACTGAAAAACAATAAAATCATTATGCAGATAAAAGTCAACATGGTGAACTAATTACAAATTCGGGAGGGTAGTACAAGGAATAAATATTATATGTTCAATTTTACATAAATTTGAACATTTGAGCTTGTCCTTCTAATAGTAAAAAACAGGCAAAACACAGCAATTTCATATGGTTCAACCAGACAATATAGCATAGTTTCACATTGATAGAAATAATCTGGTAAGAATGAAATATTAAGGATGTAGAAAAAGGGAGAAGGACTTAAAGATGGAAAGTTCTTGAGAAAAGAAAAAAAGACATGATATTTTTGTAAGAAAAATAGTTTTGGTACATTTCCTGAGCCACCAAATTTTCATAAATATTTTTAGTTTTCTTCACTCATAGAATAAACTTTCTATGCTTATGAAACATTAGGTTTGCATACAATGCAAACTGTATATCAGAAATTATATCAAAAAACTTCTAGAGAAATGTAATCAATGTGTTTCAATTGTTCTCTGATTTGAGTGTTTCAAAGAAGTCTTTGTAATTGTGGTGTTATTCCTGGTGATCTGATTTTTGTTTGTTTGTTTGCTTTGTTGTTATTGAACACTTAGGTTTTGTTTTGTTTTGTTTTGTTTTTTTCTATTTACATTGCCTATATAATTCTAGTTCATCTTTATTCTTAGGTAATATTTTCAATTTGGAAATACTTTCTTGCTTTAGTGTTGCTTGTGCTTCAGTTGGTATGGTTTCTTCTTCAGGAACACACGCAAACCTTCATTCTCTCTTCCCAATGTCGTTAACCCCTGCATACTGTTTTGTACTTGTCTGCATTGCTTTTCTGTGGGACCATCACACATTTGTCCTCTACCTTTCTGGTTCAGCTTTCCACAATATCAATTCTGATCACCATGCCTCCAGTACAGATTTTAATTTTTATGCCACATTTTTACTTGTGAAACTTCTGTTCTATCTCGTATTATTAATTTTTCCTCTCCAATTAAATTAACTCACACATTTCTGCTCTTGTGTTTTTTTATTTTGTATGCTTTTGAGTATATCAATAGCATTTATTATTATTATATTATAATTAATATACTTATTTTCCTCTGATTTCCATACTAAATTGTTTCCACTGGTCTTTTCTTTCTCTACATTCTCAACATGATGCTTTGCTTACTTGCTTATTTTACAATATTTTTATAAGCCCCTTCAGATAGGCTTTTTGTCTACTCAGTCTTGACTACAGTAAAATATCTCCGCAGTCAACAGACCTATTGAGTTCGTGTTCCAATATCAACCTGCTGAGTTTTCTGGATTCCCTTTCTCACATCAATCTATAGTAGCAAGTTGATTTCAACATTTATGACCAAGTGCATAGCATCCAGCAGGCTTCCAACTTGTGTGGCTGTCCTACTCTTAGATGGGTCATCTTCTAAAAGGATATCTGACACTTGGAGAGATGGAATAAGGAAACAGTTTTATAATACTCAAAACATGTTACTTTCAAATATCTACCTTTTCATGTTTTTCACCTTTCCTTAACCATTCTTCTTGTGAGAAATATATGAAAGTAGGTCAATTGAGTTCGCAAACTCCTCCTAGAAAGTCCTACATACCTCACTGCTGAATATCACTATGGTCACCTTTGAACTACTCCCCTTGGGAAGCTATGCACTGATGCCAGTGCTTAGTCCACCCTTCAAAGCAATTTTGGAACACTTTTTCTGGAATGGCCATCAGAGCTGTCATCATATTACCCTTGATGTCCTGAATGTCATCAATATGTCTTCCTTTCAATATTTCCTTTACCTTCAGGTAAAGAAAGAAGTCACTGGGGGATAGATTAAGAAGATAGGGAGGCTGTTCCAATACAATTATTTGTTTACTGGCTAAAACTCCCTTACAGACAGTACCGTGTGAGCTGGTGCATTGTCGTGATGCAAGAGCTGTGATGAATCGTTGGTGAAAAGTTCAGGTTGTCTAACTTTTTCACGCAGCCTTTCCAGCACTTCCAAATAGTAAATTTGGTTAAGTGTTTGTCCAGTTGGTACAAATTCATAATGAATAATCCCTCTGATATCAAAAAAAGGTTAGCAACACTGTTGCAACAAGTTTGCAAACCTAATTGTCAGACCTTGTACATCCCTATATCCAATGCACCAGAGCTGGTCTCCCATGCCTCCTCAATCACCCACTCCTCCAAACGTTCAACTGTTGACATTTAAAGTTTTTCAGTGTCTTTTACCACCAGGGAGTAACTGATGAAATCAGAAATGCCACAGGACTCCAAATAGAAAAATCCAGTCACAGTTTGGGCAGATAGATAGCTTAATATGGTGTTTATAAAGACTTGGGCTTTCTCAACAAGAGACCTTGAAGAGGATATAGAAGCAAAAAAAGACCTTCCTTCTTACAGTTAGATAGGCAGGCTAGCGTGGATCAGGCAGAAGAGCATGAGTGGGTTAGGAATGTATGTTTATAGAAGCAGTTGTTCCATATGCTTTGCATTCCGTATAAATGTCCCCCAGATTTTGGCAACAGATTCTTACATTGCCTTTTTATACCTACTTTAGGTTTGGAGAAGTTATTAAGGAGTATTAGAAAGTACTAGCCAAGTCATTTTAAAAAGAACCTTATTGCACCTGAAACTAATATAATGTTATATGTCAATTATACCTCAATAAAAAATAAATTTAAAAAATGAACAAAAAGAACCTCACTTTCTTTGATTTTAACCATATATGCTTTTATTATAAGAGGCAAACTTATAAGCTTTCTACCTCACCATTACTATTTGTTTTCTTTATGGCTTTTAAGCCACTCGTTCATCTTTCATTACCTCTTTATTTTATTTTTTTATCCAAATATCCTTTAATTTCTGCTAATTCTGACACTTACTTTTTTTTGCTTTTATTCCTATCTTCTTTCATAATCAACTGCACTTTTTTTCTGTCTCAGCTACAATGCGTTTTTGTCTCTTCCTACACAATAACAATTTGAAAATTTCCCTCTTCTGCTGGCATTTCCATTTCCCGTTTCACATCATGGCAAATTAATTACACAATATATACTGAAATATTGAACAGTGCCTAATAGGATCCCACAGCAGGGAGTGGCAGATTGGAACGTTATGCTTCCAGCTCAGACCAGCCAGTCACATCTCCAACTTTCCAAATAAATTATTTAGAAAATGCCATTCCTCTTCTTGCTGGGAGCACAAGGTAGGAAGAAAAACAAAATCAACATCTTTGACTACTCACTTGACATAAATCACTATTTATTTTGGCCATAATCATTTGCAAGTCTGTATCTGATTCCATTGTTTCTCTGGGTTATATTAGAGAATTCTAACTTTGAAAGAACCATTGTAATTTTTCCCAAGAGATTTAATGAATATACCAAAGCACGAAATGCATTTTAATATTTAACTATATATTTGGTCTTTGCTCTAGTCTATGTGTCGGTGAGTTACAAAAAAGGACTAAAACATGCAGAAGAAAGGAAAAAAGGGGTAATGACTTGTGAATTTTCACAATGACCATTGCCCACCCCTGTTATACTAGAGATTCGTTTGTGTTCATCTCTTAGAGTTACTCCTGCTGTTCTTTACTTCATGACAAATTAGAAGTTGTCATCATATTGTAAATAACAGTTGGGGAATATGTAATGGAAAATCTCATGGGCCGAGCAAAGTATCACATTATTAATTTGTCAGAAATGCTATTACCTAGAGAACTGATTTTAAAATTATGGCTTTTGTAACATGGCATCAGAGCGACTCACACTGAGCAGCCTTTAGCAATATCAGGAAACGTGTTGGAAGAGCATGACGAACATGATTTGTTTTTAAAAAATGCCAATAATACCTTAATTTTGTGGGGTGTTTCTTAACAATGGAAAGGCAATGAAGATTAAAAAGGCCAAACAGTTTTCAGAAGTTTTCAGGTAGAAATCCAGTTTTCTCCTCCATGATTCCAGTTGCGATTTGTTTGACTATATGGAATTGCTGATATTTGAACTGCAAAAGAAATAACCCTATGAGTCTGGCTAGCTTCATTTGGATAAGATCACATTTGCCTGCCTCTCATGGAATATATTACGAGTCAAAAAGTGAAAAAGTATGCTTGCTTAGAGTTAATAGAAAGATATGACTAGATAAAGGCTAAAGTTAAAGAAATATGTGGCCTTCAGTAATGTACCAAACGGTACCATCAGTTCCTACAAAACACTTTATCTACACTCACCAAATGTATAGGGGACAGTCCCGTTAGTAGTTCTCATGCAACAGCACATAGTTCCAGGATATCATTAAGCTGACTCATTTTAATGTTGGTTCCATGGAGATTCCATATGTGAGAGCTCAGCAAGAAAGGATAAAGTGAAGGGAGTGAGGAAGATCTCTGCAGCTACATCTTAGTATATTGAAATACCCTTGACATTTAGAAGCTTAAGACCATGAGAACTATCTATCTTATCTCCTTCTTTATTCAGGATTTCTATCACATCACCGAGAGTGTAAAAATTCATAATGGATATTCAATTTTCTCTTTCTGTCAGCTGGAATAAGCATAGAAAAAGTCTACAAGCCTCTTCCAAAGTCTAGTAGAACCAACACCAATGTTCTGAGTGTGATGCTGTCAGGAAGCTCTCTACACTATGTTTGCCACTTCTTATGTGTTTCAAACGACGTGAAATAAAAGTAATATAAAAGTATTTGTGAGGACTTCCGGTAAGATGGCAGAATAGACAGACACTGTGCCGACTGCCTCCCAGGATCACACCAAAATTACAAAAAAATTATAAGATATTCAACCTTGGAAGTTCCCTGGACACTAGATAAACAAAACCTCTAAATGAAGGACTTAAAAAGGAGGCCACATCGAGTCTGGTAGGAGGGGCAGAGACAAGAGAGGGCAAACCCCGTGAGGGACACCTCAGCGGTAGGGAGGCTTCTCTGGTTGGGGGAGGGACCCTCCAACCCCACACCACACTGACCAGCCCAGAGTTACTTTGCCGGGAAGAGGAGTTCTATGATAGCTGGAGGTAGGAAATAGTGAGGACTGTCTTTGCTCAGCTCGGTGGGGCTGAGGGCAGCTGGAGAACCAGTGGAGCCGGCAAACTGACTCGATCGCTGGTGAGCACTGACCCGGATCCTGGTGGAGGGAGTAGCTTTATGAGCAGGGCCCAGGAGCCTCCGGGAAGGACTGAACTGAGTGCCTTTGGTGTGGGAGCTGGAGGTTTTTGGAACCATTGTTCCCCTGGTGTGGAGCTTGCACACGAGTAGTGCACAGGAGGGCGCCATTTTTTCAGGGCTGGGCCCTCCCACAGAGGCTCAGGTCTGGGATTGCATTGGTCTGCTGGAATTGGTGCAGGAGTGCATGTGTGCGAGTGTGTGTGCGTGCATGCATGCTCATGCGGTCTTGGATCCGCACCCTCCACACTGTTTGTGCTGCATAGCCAGGGAAACCCCTGGCAGGCATGCTCCGACTCCAACAGACTGCTTCTTGAGACCTGGGAGTGCGCGCCTCGCCTTAGGTCCCTGATTTCCACACTGCGCGTGAAGAGTTGCCTGGGTGGTGACTGGCTGTTGGGCTGCTCGGCCTGATCTGTGAGCGGCTGATTGGGACAGGCTGAGACTGGGAATTTTCCTGGAAGAGTAGGGCCGTGAGCCTGCATGATTCAGCCAGGGCTTTCCTGGAGAGTTTGTGTGGGCTGGCTGCCAATGCAAGGGTGCATGATGCTCTGACTTGGTGGGGGCCACTGACGACATCCTGTGGTGCCTTGGGGGTCTGCCCCGCCCATCTAGAGATGTGTTGCCGGGACACCCTGAGCGCCTGGTCCATGGTCCCTACCTCCGCAGGCCACACAGGGGGTTTTTTTGCAGCAGACAGCCTGCAACAACCTGTGAGGATTTTTGGTGAGCATGGTTCCAGAGCACACAGCAACTAATTGTGGGAAGCTCACTTCAAGTCTAGAGGGAGGTCAGCGCATGACACACTGAGCCCTTCCCCACAACAGCTGGTGCTGAGTTGCCCAGAGTCTCTCTATTGTTGAGCAAGTGGTCTGCAGATTAAGCAGGCGGAGAGCCCCTCCCCCTCTTTTTTTCTTTTTTCTTTTTTTCCTCTTTTTCTTTCTTTTATTTTTATTTTTTTTCTTCCTAGTTGATCTAATACATCAAAGCAATCAGAGTGACAGCCAGAATGAAGAAACAAAGAAGCATGTCCCAAGTGAAAGATCAGAAGAAACCTCAAGAAATGGAACTAAATGAAACAGAGGTATCCAACCTTTCAGAGACAGATTTTAGAATCTGTCTAAAATTCTGATGATAACAATGTTTAAGGAAATTAGGGAGGACATAAAGAAGGACACAGAAATCATTTTTAAAAAACCCAGTTAGAACTAAAGAATATAATAACTGAAATGAAGAACACACTCAAAGGAATCACCAGTAGATTAGATGAAGCAGAGGATTGGATCAGTGATTTAGAAGACAAA
>NW_017731885.1:993145-994952 GCF_001890085.2 Hipposideros armiger | reverse complement strand
TGGTTTTTTGAAAAGATAAACAAAATCAACAAACCCTTAGCCAGACTCACCAAGAAAAAGAGAGAGATGCCCCAAAGTAATAAAATCAGAAATGAAAGAGGACAAGTGACAACAGATACCACAGAAATACAGGAAATTGTAAGAAAATACTACGAGCAACTATATGCCAACAAATTCGACAATCTGGAAGAAATGGATAAATTTCTAGAAGCATACAGTCTACCAAGTCTGAACCAAGAAAAAACAGAAACTCTGGACAGACTGATCACTACCAAAGAAATTGAGTCAGTAATCAACAAGCTTCCAAGAAACAAAAGTCCTGGACCAGATGGCTTCACAGGTGAATTTTACAAAACCTTCAAAAAAGAATTAATACCTATTCTCCTCAAACTATTCCAAAAAATACAGAAGGATGGAAAGCTCCCAAGTACATTTTATGAGGCCACTATTACTCTGATCCCCAAATCAGACAAAGATATTACAAAAAAAGAAAACTACAGGCTGATATCCCTAGTGAACATAGATGCAAAAATCCTCAACAAAATACTACCAAACCGAATTCAGCATCACATTGAAAAGATCATACACCACGATTCCTGGTATGCAAGGTTGGTTCAATATCTGCAAATCAATTAATGTAATACATCACATTAACAAAATGAAAAATAAAAATCATATGATCATATCAATAGATGCAGAAAAAGCATTTGACAAAATCCAACAGCCATTTATGATCAAAACTCTTAGCAAAGTGGTAATAGTGGGATCATATCTCAACATAATAAAGGCCATATATGATAAGCCCACAGCAACCATCGTACTCAATGGGGATAGGCTAAAAACTTTCCCCTTAAAATCAGGAACAAGACAAGGCTGCCCACTTTCACCACTTCTATTCCACATAGTTCTGGAAGTTCTGGCCACAGCAATCAGACAAGAAAGTGAAATGAAAGGCATCCAAATTGGAAAGGAGGAAGTAAAATTGTCATTATATACAAATGACATGATACTATATATAGAGAATCCCAAAGACGCCACCAAAAAACTGTTAGAACTCATAAGTGAATTTCGTAGGGTAACAGGATACAAAACTAACATTCAGAAATCAGTTGCATTTGTATACACCAATAATAAACTATCAGAAGAAGAAATCAGGAAACCAATCCCATTTACAATTAGTTCAAAAACAATAAAATATCTATGGATAAATTTAACCAAAGAAGTAAAAGACCTGTACTCAGAAAATTATAAGACGTTGAAGAGAGAAATCAAAGAAGATACAAATAAATGGAAATACATACCATGTTCATGAATAGGAATAATTAATATAGTTAAAATGTCAGTACTACCTAAGGCAATATATAGATTCGATGCAATTCCTATCAAACTACCAGGAACATTTTTCTCAGAAATAGAACAGATAATCCAAAAATTTATATGCAGCCATAAGAGACCCTGAATAGCCACAGCAATCTTGAGAAATAAGAACAAAGTGGGAGGTATCACTCTACCCGACATCAAATCATACTACAAGCCTACAGTAGTCAAAACAGTATGGTGCTGGCATAAAAACTGACACATAGATCAATGGAACAGAATAGAGAGCCCAGAAATAAACCTATCCATATACAGTCATTTAATCTATGACAATGGAAGGAAGAATTTACATTGGAGTAAAGATAGTCAATTTAATATTAAATGGCACTGGGAAAATTGGACTGACACGTGCAAAAAAATGAAAATGGACCACCTACTTACACCATATACAAGAACAAATTCAAAATGGATTAAAGACTTAAATGTAAGA
>NW_017731885.1:965516-992260 GCF_001890085.2 Hipposideros armiger | reverse complement strand
GTACCATTTGGGACGATATGGATGGACCTAGAGACTATTATGTTAAGTAAAATAAGTCAGTCGGAGAAAGACAAATACCATATGATTTCACTTACATGTGGAATCTAAAAAACGGAATGAATGAGGAAAGTAAACAGAAGTGGTCTCAGAGATATAGAGGAACTGCTGATGGCTGCTAGTTGGGAGGGGGAGGGGATGAGGGAGAAGGGGAAGGGATTAGACAACATAAATACGTAACTACAATATTGCCACAGGGACACGAAAGACAGTTCGAGGAATATAATTAATAATGTTGTAAATATTTTGTAGGGTTTCAGATGGTCACATGTCTTGTTAGGGAGACTGCATCATGTATGGGGTAGAGGCTTGATCACTGATTACTGCACTGTACACCTGAAGCTGATGTTGTATAATATTGTTTGTCAACTATAAGTGAATATATGGTCATGGGATGTGGAACATAGTGTGGGAGTGGAGTCAAGGGAATTGTAGTAGATATGTATGATATTGGGGCAGGGAGAAGTGGGGCGGCAGATTGGGGGAGGGGTTTCTCACCTCAAGGGGTAAAATGTATAACTACTGCACTGTGTTGTACAGGTGAAACTAATTCCAAAAATGTGTATTTCACAATAAAAGATAGTAATTAAAAAAGAGAGAAGTATTTGTAACTCTTGCCATCCTCCTTTCACCTGCAACCATTTGAAACTACAATTATGCTGATTGAATCTGCTGATGTGGGTCAACTGGAGTCCAAGTGAATCTCCCTCCAAAATGCCCTGAAAAGATATAGTCTAGTTTCACAACTGAATTAAATAAATCACACATTACAGTTTCAGAATATTTCTTATTGCTCTGATTTTGGTGAATATACAAAGCAGGATTACGTGCCTTTCGCTTCAAAGCTTTACTAAGATTGGTTATCTTGGAAAATACTGATGGTTTTGCAGGAATTTTCACAAAACAAAAGAGGAACCTTAAAAACGCTGTGTATATGTTGATAATCAGTTTTCTAAATCTGTGCCAAGTATTTCTAATTTCCTTTTGCTGCAAAACAAGGAGACAGGAGCTTAAAAACTATATTATGACAACAGCAACAATGAAACAAAAATTGATTCCTTTCTTACCATTGTTTTTCCTTTGGATTCTATTCCTCCTCTTCTCAGGAGTAAAGTTATGAACTCTATGGCTTGACTCCTTATGAGATTATTTTGCATGTGTAACTTTACCAATTACAAAACTTCCAAAGACATAAACTTAAGTATCATGCCCAAAATACCCAAAACTAAGAATTTCATTTGAAGGAGGGTTCTTGTGTTGGATCCAACAGACCGCCCTTTAAAGAGATATTTTAAAGTGTCATTGAAAAAGAGTAAATTCACACACACAACACAGTAAAGAATCAAGACACTTGGGTCTTTTTGTAGACCCTGGTTACATTTGCTTCTATAAACAATATATTGGATTTACTCCTTTTTCTTTTAAATATCTTATATTTCCTAAATGATGGTTTATCAAATAATTATGTCTGGAGAGGAGTTGAGTTTGGAATTATAATAAAATATATTTTAATAAAAATTTAAATATGTCTGAAGAAAAGTCTATAACATAGTGTTAATAGAACATTCAAGAAAAATTTTTAAATATCCCAAATTAAGAATTTATCTAAACATTGATCATGTATATATGCCTTTTAATAAAAAGAAGGTAAAAATGAAAAAAAAAAGATAATGGCAAGACTTCCTGTTTCAGCTCTAACATGTAAAGACTTTGGTAGTCTCTAATCTTGTACTTACAATAAGAAAAGCTGAGAGAATTTACCTCTAATGACAAATGCTGAGCAAATGGACACTGGCAATCTTTCTTGGGCCCATTAGAGAACTACTAGCAAAATACCACCTCAAAATAGGGAGAGACAGGCAAATCCAGAGAGTCCCTAGTTGGCTTTGCTTGACTGGAACAGAAGCCAATGGAACCATTAACTGGTAGGAACACTTACATGATATTTTGACAAATAGGGGAAGGCTGAATCTCAATTAACATGCAAATGAGAACCTCCTGGGGGCTGCAATCTCAGGGGCTTCCTAAACTGTCATGGGTTTACCTCTAGGAACCCTACTTCATTATCATAGTGAAGAACTATGGAAAATCTCTTCATTGCTCTGGCAGGGAGAGGAGATTGATAATCATTGTGAAATAGAAATAGAGCATTCTCCATAACAAAGACCTACTCTCCAAAGGGAGAAAGAAAAAAACTTTACCAGAACCTTACCTCACCTAGGAGAAGGACATTTCTCCCACTCAGCCTCCCAAAGCCTTCTTGTCTCATGTAATAAGAACAATGCTAAGAAACACTTTTGAAGATTACAGGTCAGGGATATAGGTCCATTAAAAGGCTGAGAAAGTGACAATCTTAATAGGCTGACATCTATTAAAGTACTAAAATTAGTAATTAATGAACTTAAAAGAAAAAGGAGAGTCAATAAAAGACATTAGAGGAACTGAAGCCTCTGGCACCTATAGCTACAACAAACATTAAACATAGTCCAATGCTTGCCTAGGATAACAAAGCTTATACTACTTAGTTCCATCATGTCTTGCTGTCAACAACAATAACAAAAAATTACAAGGCATGCTAAGAGACAATAAGAAAACCACTGATCTGAAGAAACAAATTAAGCATCAGAAGCAGACTCAGATGTGAAAGAGATGTTGAAATTATCAGGTGGGAGTTTAAAATAATGATAATTAATATGTTAGAGATTCTAATGGAAAAGATAGAGTACAAAAAAATAACATGGGTAATGTAAAAAAGAAATGAACATGCTAAGAAAAAAAACAAAAAAGAAATGCTAAAAATGATATAAACATTTATAGTAACAAAATGAAGAATGTCTTTATTGAACTCATCAGTAAACTGGACATAAATGAGATAAGAATTATGTCTGAGATAAGCATTTGAACAGCAAAGAACAGTGACACAATTTTAAAAGATGTAACATAAGCATTATTGTAGTGTTAAAAGGAGAAAAAAGAGAAAAATGAGAGAAGAAATTGAGAATTTGAAAACTTTCCAAAATTAGTGACATACATCAAATCACAGATCCGGGATCTCTGAGAACACCAAGCAGAATAAATCCAAAAACTGCACATAAGTATATGATATTTAAGCTTCAGAAAACCAATGACAAACAGAAAATCTGGAAATAGGCTGGCGGGTGGGAGAGACACTTTACCTATACAGGAATAAGAATAAAAATTATATCATACTTCTCAGCAGAAACCATGCATGCAAGAAATGAGTGGAGTAAAATATTTAAATTGTAGAAAGGAAATGACACCATACTTAAATTCTATGCCCAGTGGATTATCCTTCAAAAGCAAAGAAAAACTAAAAAATCTCAAACAAACAACAATGGAAGGATTTATTGCTAGCAGAGAACCTTGCAGCGAAATTTTAGAAAGTTATTAATGGGGAAGGAAAGGGATTTACTCAGAAACATAAATGTACATAATGAAAGAAAGACCACTGAAGAAGAAACAATAGAAGGTAAAATAAAATAGTTTATTTTTTCTTAAAATTAAGTGATATATGAGATTAGACAATTAAGTTTGCCAAGAGGTTGCAATTATGTTGCTAACTTTTTTTGATATCAAATGGAATATTCATTATGAATTTGTGCCTACTGGACAGTTAACCAAGTTTACTATTTGGAAGTGCTGAAAAGGCTGCAGGAAAAAGTTAGATAACCTGAACTTTTTGCCAATAATTCATGTCTCTTGCGTCACAACAATGGACCAGCTCACATGGCACTGTCTGTGAGGGAGATTTTAGCCAGAAAAAAAAAAATAACTGTTTTGGAATAGCCTCCCTACCCACCTGATCTGGCCCCCAATGAATTCTTTCTTTACCTGAAGATAAAGGAAATATTGAAAGGAAGACATTTTGATGACCTTCAGGACATCAAGGGTAATATTGATGACAGCTCTGATGGCCATTCCAGAAAAAGAATTCTGAAGTTGCTTCAAAGAGTGGACTAGGTGCTGGTGTCGGTGCATAGTTTCCCAAAGGGAGTACTTCGATGGTGACCATAGTTATATGCAGCAATGAGGTGTGTAGCACTTTTTCTAGAATGAGTTCACAAACTTAATGTCCAACCTCATAAGAGATGCATGATTATTTAAAGTAACAATAGTAATAATATATTGGGTGATCATAACACATGAATAAGTGTATGAATGACAGCATTGTTATTGGGGAGGAATTAGGAATATTCTAATTTATCTGCACTACACATGAAGTGGAATAATATTATTAAAGATAAACTTAGATTTGTTAAAATATATTGGGTTGTTGGAAAAGTCATGATGTTTTTTTGCAACAAAAAACATAGAAAAAATACATCATGACTTTTCCGACAACCCAGTTTATATTTCAAATGTATTGTAACTTCTAATTTTTTTAAAAAAAGATTAACTGATGTAGTACAAGAAAAGATAAAGTAGAATCATACAAAAATGCTCAATTAAAACAAGGAAAGGCAGAGAAAGATGGGAAATTAAAGAAGATACAAAGAATAAATGGAACAAGCAGAGAACAGTTACAAATATGGTAGCTATCAATCTAGCTATATCAAGAATCACTTTAAATGTGAATCTCCTAAATAAACCAATTAAAAGACAGAGACTTACAGAGTGCACCAAAAAAAACCCAACTATATTTTGTCTATAAGAAATCCACTTTAAATATAAAGACACAAATAGATTAAAATTGAAGTGATGAAGATATTTCACACTAACATTAATCAAAAGATTATAGCAATACTAATTTCAGACAATGTAGACTTCAAAAACAGGAAAATCATCAGGGAGAAAGATGGCTCTTACATAGTGATAAAGGAGTCAATTCTCCAAGAAGATATAGCAATCTTAACAATATGTGCACCTAACAACAGAACCTCAAAATATGTGAAGCAAAATCTGATGGAACTGATAGGAGAAATGGAAAAATCCATTGTGATAAAAGGAAAAAGTGGCAATCTGAATAGGCTGACATCTATTAAAGTAACCAAATTAATAACTAATAGCCTTCAAAAAAGGGACAAGATCAAATGATTTCACTGGTAGATACTATCACATATTTAATGGTGAGATACTAGATGCTTTCTCCCTAAGATCAGAAACAAAGTAAAGATGTTCTCTCTCACCATTCCTAGTCAACACGATACTACCAATAGAATCCCTGGCTTGTGCAATAAGACAAAAAAAGGAAATAACCAGCATACAGGTTGGGAAGGAAGAAGTTAAATTCCCTTTGTTCATAAATGACATTATTGTCTGTGTAATCCCAAGGAATTGACAAAAAATTATTAGAGAAAGTAAACAAATAAAATAGCATTGAATTTTAACCCACAGTATAAAATAAATATGAGTCCATACTGATAAAAATAAATGTTTGAATAACTATATCTCCTGTGAAAAAGAATTCCAAATAATTTATGTAGATAAGTAGATACTGTGCCCTCAAGGAGGTGGGACATAACCGCCCCCTCCCAACACACACACACACACACACACACACACACACACACACACACACACACACACTTTAAATGAGTTGCATCTAGGGACTTCATTTCAAAGGATAGAATCTGGAAAGCATGAAAACAGTAGCTTCATAGTGGAGAGACCTGATAGACATTTCCTTAGCCGGGAGATCAAGATTAACATAAACAATAAGATTTCATGTTGATACTCTATGCCCTTGAGATATACAATGAGAATGACACTTAACCTCTATAGTCTTCTTTCCAATAATTCATAAACATAGTCTACCCATGAGAAAAATATCAGACAAATTCTGAGGGACATTCCAAAAAATGCCAGACCAGTGTTCTTCCAAACTCTCAAGGTCTTCAAAGCATGGAATATCTGAAAAACTGTCAGAGTCAAGAGGAGCTTCAGGAAACAGCAACTAAATGTAATGTGATATCCTGTATGGGATCCTGAAACAGAAAAAGAACATTCTAAATACTAAGGAAAGTTAAGTATTGTGTGAACTTTAGTTAATAATGATGTATCAATATTGGTTCATTAACTGTAACAAATGTACTACACTAATATAAGATTTAATAATAGAGGAAACTGGGCATGAGATATATGGGAATCTCTGTATTATCACTGAAATTTTCTTTAAGTCTATACTCTCCTAATATTAAAAAAATAATTAAAAGTAAAAAAAGAGAGATTATGAAAAATATGGTTCTGGAACTTCAATTAGACACAGAATAATAGTATGAGGTATATGCATTATTAAACAATAAGCCCTCTAAGATAGTAGGTGACTTAATGGTAATTTTAAATCCGTAAGGTCTTCAATTTTATTTCTGAAGATCATTTATAATCTGTATACTCTGTTCACAGTCAATAACTGGGTTAATTTTCACTAATTTAATTATCCAAAGCATATTATTGAAACTTAGTATGTTAAAGGCAGTTTGGTAAACCCTACAGAAATTGAAAGATATTCAGACAGGTAATTTATCCTCAAGGTACCTCTTTAAACCAGGTTTTTTGTTTTGTTTTGTTTTTTAGTATCCAACAAATGCCTTTTTTTCAAAAGCTATGGGTCAGGTTTTGCTAATACCAATGCTCCTTATCAGAGAAACCTTGACTCTTTATTGTAATCAGCATTCCAACAAGCCTAAGATGATGTATAATGAGGATCACTGTTCTAGAAAAAATAAGGTGATTTGTCCAAGGTCAAATAAAAATAAGATGGAGGAAGTACTGAATTCCTAGGAATTCACGCATCCACTAATGTTTGGCTTAGAGTTATTTCATGTGAAGGTTATTATAATGTAATTTTAAAAAAGCCCGGCAGGATGGAACAGTGCCCTAAAAAGAATAATCATTTTTAAGTGAATCCTGACGTATTATATTTCTTTTTTATTCTAAGCATTAAGAGTAAACAAAACAACAAAACTCTAGCAAAAGAATTTTTTCATTGTTTTAATGCATTTTTAAAAGAAAGTATTCAACTTACAAGGAAACACTAGTGACATTTTTCACTTCAAATGTGGAGCTCTGACAAAGCAGAGGTCTACATCTGCTGATATTTTAGAGTGAAAGAAAATCAGCAACTTTTCTGAGCGTCTTTGTAGACTTATGTAATTCAGATGTTTTAACTAATGCAATCGTTATGTTACATTCTAGTCACACATGCTCCACCTCCTCTAAAAGAAAACTATAAAAAGACTATAGAAAATGTGTCAACTTTATTGAAACAAACATTCATTCAGTTCTTCCGGGATTCTCACAGGCATGTGGCACCTTTCAAGCAAATATTGCCGCTTCATACATTTCAACATTCCTATTCTTTTAAAGTCTCTGATGGGATCATAATCCTGTCAACCATTTGTTTAGCTAAAATAGGGAGGAATTTTTTAAAAACTCATCTAAATACCACAAACTAAAATTCTAATCCAGGGCATGAGAAAGTCCTGACGCTAAAATAAAGATTTTTTGTTTTAGCCATAATCACTTTGACAAAAAATGCAGGTCAAACCTCCTTAAGTAAAGAAAGGCTGTGTTGGGCATTTTTGGAACATTTCCCAACATAATGAGGAGGAACCTGAACTGTGAATGTCATTGTTATCCCTGTTTTTGGTCTTGGTGGGCCTTTATTGGATTTGCAATCTTGTAATAATGTCTATATTATAGATATCCAAATGGTTAGAAGGAATACCTATTCTATTCATTTAACGTGGTCTTTATCATATATATAGTTTGAGGGACTGAGAGGTGTAAGTCCATTATAGCAAATGAAGAGTAAATAACAACCTCATTCATACATATTTCACTGAACAGTTGTTTTGTGTGGATCACTGTGGTTTCTGCCACCTTAGACCTTGTGTCCAGGCCATCATCTTCATTTTGTTTTCTATCTATCCAGAAATGATTTTTGTTTTCTACCCATAGTTTCTTTATCTGCAAAATGGGTTGAACATCAGGGACTTATAATATTACTGTGATATCAAGTGAGCTAGTACATTCCACATTCTTATTACAGTGCCTGACACAGAATAAAGACTCAGTAAGTGTGAGCTGTTATGATTATCATTAAATACAATATATTTTTCATTGAGAACAACATTAAGTGATGTATTATGAATGTTCTATTTAATGACAAAATGTTTGTCAATTAAAGGAAACTTGTCTTTAAAAAAAACTTTAGGAAAAAATTTAAAACCACCAGAAGCCTAATTCCAAGTGAAAGCTAATAAGCATATTGCTGTGTTGCCAAGATTCAAACATGACCTCATACTTCTAGCATAAGAGAGAAAGAATAAAACCTTGCTTTAAAGTGTTTTTTTAAGTTGTAAATATGAAACTTGTTATAAATTAATCCCAGCATTTCAGGTTGGAATAAATTTCATATGATAATAACTTCACATCTTTTCATTATTGGTAAGATCATTGGAGTCTTTCAAACCATGTTGTATTCAGCTTGATCTTTTTGTCTTCTGTGGCATGTGACTCTCCCTATTTTGATTGTGTGGCCTTTCAGAAATAATTTGTAATTCTCCTAAATTAATACATTTTATGCAAACAAATGACAGAGTGATTCTTTGAAAATTCTGAGACCACAAATGGCTTTCCCTTTAATCTTTTTTCAATCACTGAGTGATCAAAGATATTTTATTTAAAATTAGTCATTTAATACATCAGGCCACAATTTATATTGCCCATTGCACTAACTTATGTTTATATTTTTAAAAGTTAAATAAATGTATCAATGAATGTAATATGGAACTTTTACATTATAGTCTTTTTTAGCTAATCCTACAGCCTCATGAAATTATCCTTTATTCCTTTTGAATAATACAAATGAAAGGGACATGAATATCTAAAGAAACATCTTAACATTTCTTATTTTAATTTTTTAAATTAATCTATTTGGGTGACATTGGTTAGTAAAATTATATAGGTTTCAAGTGTACAACTTTACAATACATCATCTATATATTGCATTACGTGTTCACCACCCAGAATCAGCTCTCCTTCCATCACTCCTTCCTCCCCTTACCCTCTGGTAACCACCAAACTGTTGTCTGTGTCTATCAGTTTTTATTTATTTGTTTATCTCATTTCTTTGTTTCTTTCAATTTTATATCCCACATATGAGTGAAGTCATATGGTTTTCTGTCTGACTATTTCGCTTAGCATAATAATCTCAAGATCCATCTATGTTGTTCCAAATGGCAGTTTTTCATCTTTTCTTGCAGCAGAATAGTATTCCATTGTATATGTGTATATATATATATATATATATATATATATACACCTTCTTTATTCAGTTTTCTGTTGAAGGACATTTCAGCTGTTTCCATGTCTTGGCCACCATAAATAATGCTGCAGTGAACATAGGAGTACATATCACCTTATGGATAAATGTTTCCAAATTCTGGGGCAGGTACCCAGAAGAGGGATTGTGGGGTCATATGGTGTACCCTATCTCTGAACGAAATTATGCTACTCTCAGAACACTTTTATTTTCCAATTTTTCTCCTTTCATGTTGTCTCTGTTCATTTACATTTTCCTCTTCTGAGTCTTCCCACATCCTGTCCCCAAAGCTCAGAGCTGCAAATGGAGGAAGGTGAGAAAGGTACAGCAAATAGTGAGTCCTGACTGCTGAAGAAGTCTTCAGTCAGAATTGGGTTTTGGGGGAGAGAGTTTGAACTGCCCCATAAAAGACTGTGGTCAGGAAACAAAGCTTGTTTTGGTTGCTACTTCTTATCCAGGAAAAAACGCATACTTTTATGTCCATCTTGTATTGGTGATCCTGTGAAATAGATCCACTGAGTGACGGTGCACAGTCCCTTCATTGTAGAATATTTCCCTTCAACGTATTCTAGTTGATATGTAAGAGGCAATAATATATAAAATATATTGATGCTGGGCAATGGGAAAAGGACCCATTTTTGAGCAGCACACACAATGTCCTGAGAGCTCCTGAGAAAGGATCTTCCGAGGGTAAACATCTCTGAATCAAAATCAAAATTGCCAGTGACAAAATAAGAAAGCACTATTTTATATGTAAACCTTATTAACACTGTTTATTTTGAAAGCCATGCAATAGATATTTATAGTCTTGTTTTTAGGCTGCCTCCAACACATTGACAAAACCTTCTAAGACTCTCCAAGCCAGACTTCCTTTTCTTTTCTTTTCTTTTCTTTTTTTTTTTAGGCTAGTCCAATACCAAAATGGTCTCAGCTATTTGAAAAGCATCAGGGAATGGAATGATTGGTATTTTTTCATTCCTCATTTCTCATCATATTCATATTCCTTCCCCAGAAGGTTTAATTTATCTTGGTATGTATTTGAATGCTTATGTGTGCTTTCTCACAGATCACATAAGTGATCTTATTAATATTGAATACTATCTGTAAAACATATCAAGACACAATTCCCAGCTTGAGAAAATAGAGCCTACATCAGGAAAGAAGATATCCTTAGCTCCAAAAATGCCTGAACATCAACCTCGCCATGAAAGCAACATATCATTAAGGAAAAAAATATTTTCTAAGAAGAATTCTTTATTTTATATTAAGACCATTACGATTATGGGATTCCTGTGAGATGCTTCATATGTCATTAAATATTTGCTACTACTTAGATTCATAGTTAGAATGTACTTCTGCTAAAAATGTGTGCTTTTCCGGAAAACTCTTTGTTAGCATGTAATGAATAAATTCATTGATCTAAGGGTCCACCAGCAAGTTTCTATGATTATGTTGCAACCATACATACCAGGGATGAAGTGGTTAAGTACCACAGGAAAGGAAAGCATTGACTAACACTAGGTAGGAAATAGAGCTTAGTCAATTGTTTCTGAGTCCCATAATCTTCATTAAGTCATACTCAGCTTGAAAGCGCTTAGTCTATTGTAGGTGCTCAGTAAATATTTATTGGATGAAGCTGTGTCTTCTTATCAGGACATCTAAAGTGACTTTTATTACCATGAAGCAGCTCAGGGAGAGATGGAGTCAGAGAAAGGCCACATTGAAGAAAGTGAAATCATTAAGTAAATAACTACGGCTGACATTTGCAAAATGTATATAAACGTAAAGGGAACCCCTTCAGTTCTGAGACAATTTAATTAAGGAACACGTTAGAGTTCCAGGCACATTGCTCATGGAGATCACACCTAAGTCAATCGAGGAGAGTGAACCTGAGGATGCTGAAGTTTTATAAACAAATATGTCTACTGGTACCATGCTCTGTGCTATGTGCAGGATCCCACATAATTGTAGTAAAAGCCCCAATACAAGCAAATGACCATTTTAATAGTAATTATCACGTCAAATGATGCAGAAACACCACCAAAAGTTGCAATGGATTCTGAATGGACGAAGACTGGGATATTTCACTTGGCTGCCTCCAGCTGACTTGCAGCAATAATTTATAGACAAAAACTGGCCGTGAACCTCAAGAAAGCAATAGCAGTAATTTGCATTTTAGCATCCATATAAGTGTGCTTAAGGTAATTATTAGGAAACTGTTCTTAATTGGTAGTGTGTCCCATCGATTCCAAATAAAAATCTTTTATTGTAATTTAGATTCTAGTTAAAAAATATTTTCCTAGTATTCTTATAGATAACTACATGAATGAGATTTATGCCAACCTAAAATATAAGAAAATATGTTGGTATCCAGAGTATTAAGATGAGAGAAAGAGAGAAAGACAGAGAGAGAGAGAGAGAGAGAGAGATAATACTTAGAATTATGGACTCAAGAACCAGACTATATGGGTTCAAAGTCTGACTCTATCACTTACAAGTTGGTTAATTTGAGGCAAGTTAATGAGACCCTGTATCTCTGTGTTTCCTCCTTAGTAAAATAGGGAAAATGAATAGTCTTTTCACAGTGCTATTAGTACTGAGTTGCTATGTGGAAACTTAGAACAGTGCTTGATGCTTAGTGTTCAATGAATACTGATGACTGCTTTTACTGTATTATGACTGTAGAATACACTTATAGTATTGTGTCCCCAGAGAGAATAGCCCTGCAGACATGTGAAACTCTGATGGCGATGGGTATATAGTAACACAAGCAGAAATAAAGCTTTCCATTTTTTAGTGGGTCTTATGAAATCAAGCTAGAATGCATGTCAAGAAATATGTTAAAACTTCACCTATTCATGACTTGAAAAAACATCACTTCCAACTCTGTTTCTGATGCATTTTCTTTTTGAACTAACTTTTTGAGACTATTGTATGTGTTCAGCATCCAGGGCAGGAAGTAATGGCAAGTCAACCCGAGCCTCTGGGAAACCTCAATGTAAATTATATTTCAAGCCCACTGTGGTAACTCATATATAACCTAGCTACGTGTGGTCATGGAGATGCATGTCCAGCTGGATTCCTCAGCAATCTCATAGACTCAGACAGCCTTTCAAGCCGACAAGATCTTAAAGTATTGCTCAACCAACTCAAAGACAAGGAAACAGATTTAGAAAGAAAAATAAAAACAGTTAGTGCAAAGTCATCTAATGGGTTAACGCAGAAATGAGAACAGAAAGAAGCCGATTAGTTTGAGTTTCTTAACATCACCCCACACTATTATGCCATTAGTTATTCTTTCATATCATTTCCAAATTCTTACTATTAAAAGTGCTCCAACAGTAAATTGGATAAATATAGCATTATTAGGATACCTTTTATTGGATGATATTTACCTAATCACAAGAATATAGTTTTGATACAATGACCATTCTGATTCAGATTAAGAAGAGAATGTACATTTTTGGTGTAAAAATGTACCTTCATTTTAACAACATAATTTTTGTTAAATTCACATTGATTATTAGCATTTAAAAATATGACTCATTCAACCATCTAATAAAAATAATAGATGGTGGCTTTCTAATAAATTTTAACCAATATGTAAATGCCAGCAAGAAGTCCCAATCATGCTGAATTAGGACTGTGAATTAATCTTAGTTAGTTTGGCTTTGTATAGTGTACTGGACATGATCATTTGGCAAAATATTAGCAACTGCTTACATTTGACCTATGACTTACACTTTAGAAAAACATACACAATTAGGGATGTAATAGTGCAATTTTTCAGCTGCATTCATGTAGCCATCTGTCTAGATTTCATGTTAACCTCATTTTTCTCAATATTGGAATTTATTTTTATCCAGATTAGTTTTATTAATTGTACAAAAGTAAACCTTGGACTTGGTTTTCATACATTTTATATGTTACATACTCATTGTATATTTAGAAACATATGTACCTTATTATGGAGAACAAAAGTACATCATTCTTATCTACTGTTATCAGTTCTTCTGTTTCTCAAGCAGGAGAACAAAGTGATAGAAAAATCAGCATTTTGGCATGTACTAAAAAGCATTAGTATGTATAACATGGATATCTTCTTACAAGTCATGTGACTGCATGTATTCTCCAGTTTTAAAGTTCTCATCAATATAGTCTTAAAAAGGTCATCTGAAAAGATATTTATAGTGAGATTGGGTTAGTTTCTCCTTCTGTATTTGGGTGATAACCAAGACATTTACTTGGATCTTCTGTGTAAGAAGTTTTGTTTTCTTCTCTCCCAGATTTTCTGAAGCAGTAGAACTCTCTAGAAGAATCTTTCATTTAATTCCATGGCACCCAAAAACATCTTTCCCTGTAATGCTGATTAGATAGAGAAAAATAAATAATCACCACAGAAAAATCATCAGTGTCTTGGCCTCCAGGCTATCTTCTTCATTTCTCTTTCATACCAGATAATGCTCAAAGTGACCAGGATGAGAGCTTTTTATTTCTACACCTTGCTTGCGTGAGGAAACCCAATCAAGTTAAGAATAATTGCATTTTCTTGGCTCCTTCCTATGTATGTAGTAGTGATTGTCCAAACTGTTAACTATTTAGAGTCTATGCATTATATTCATATAAATCAATAAATCATAGAAAGACATGTGAAATAGTATATTCTTCTTCTGAGATCTTTAGAATACATATCTGGTTCTACCTATATGCTTACATACTTGGATTGGGTAGCTTGATTTTTAAGATAATTTCCTCAAATCCACATTTCATTTTGCTGTAAAGGATACTTCATCCTCAGTAGTAGCACAAGCATTCTTCTCAAGCTCACATGGAATAGTCACCTAGATATTACTACATTCTGGCTATAAACCTCACCCTGAAACATTTAAAATATAAAAATTATGTAATGTGTTTTCTGATAGAAATCAGTAAAACACCATGAAAGTCCCAAAACATTTGAAGATTACACAACCCCATTCTCAATTATATGTGGCTCAAAGAAGAATTCTCAAGAGAAATTTAATAAATACTTTGGACTAAGAGAGAAAAAAATACAAGTTACCAAAATTTCTGGGATGCAATGAAAACAATGCTTAGAGGGAAATTTATAGCATCCATTATGTATATTAGAAAAGAAGATGTAAAATCAATAACCTAAACATCCATCTTAGGAAACAAGAAAATGATGAACAAATTATTTTAAACTAAGCAGAAGAAAAGAAGTAGTATAAATTAGGGCAGAAATCAATGACATTGAAAATTAGAAATCAATAGAGAAAAATCAATGAAATCAAGAACTGGTACTTCTTCAACTTAATAAAAATATAGATTAAGAAAACCTACAACAGTTGTCATACTTAATAGTGAGAAGTGAATGTCCTCTCCCTCAGGTCCAAAACAAGTCAAGGTTATCCTCTCTCACCACTGTTATTCAACATCATGCTGGAATTCTTAGGTAATGCAATAAAACAAGAGAAGGAAAAACAGATATATAGATTGGAAGTGAAGAAATAATACTGTCTTTGTTCACAGATGGCAATCATTGTCAATGTAGAAAATATTGAAACATGTTTGCATACAAGTCTGATATGCAAAAGTCAATTGCTTTCCTGTGTTCCAGCAATGAACAATTGGAATTTGAAATTAAAAACACACCATTTACAATGGCACCAAAAAAAAAGTAAAACAAGGTATAAATCTAACAAAATATGGACAAGATCTGTACGAGGAAAACTACAACACTCTAAATAAAAAGAAATCAAAGATGACCTAAATAAATGGAGAGGTAGTCCCTGTTCTTGGATAAGAAAACACAGTATTGTTAAGCTGTCAATTCTTCCCAACTTGATCTCTAGATTCAACATAATCCCAGTAAAAAAATCACAAGTTATTTTGTGTAGATGGACCACTTAATTCTAAAGTTCATGTGGAAAAGCAAAAGAATCAAAATAGTCAAACACAATGTTGAAGAAGAACAGAGACAAAAGACTGACACTATCCAAATTCAAGACTCACCATAAAACTGCAATAACCATGATAATGCAGTGTTGGCCAAAAAATAAACAAATAGACCACTGGAGCAGGATGGAGAGCCGAGCAATAGGCCCACGTCATTACAGTGAACTGATCTTTGACAAAGGAACAAAGGAAATTTTCAATGACAAGTACATATTCTTTTCAATAAATAGTGCTGGAGCAACTAAATATCCAGATGCCAAAATTCAGTTTAAACACAGACCTTCCACCTTTTTTGCAAAAGCTAATTTAAAATAGATCGGAGGCCTAAATGCATAATGAAAAATTATACAATCTATAGGAGATAACAAAAGAGAAAAATCTAGGTGTCCTAGAATTTAGTAATGGCTTTTTAGACATAACCCAAAAAGCATAATCCCTATAAGAAAAAAAATTCATAACTTGGACTTTATTCAGATCTGAAAAGCCTGTGTTGCAAAAGAACCTCATAAGGGAGTAAAAAGACAAGCTACTTACTGGGAGACAATATTTGCCAAATACATATTGATAAAGGCCTTCTATCCTAAATATACCAAGAACTCTCAGAACTGAACCATAGGAAAGCAACGCAATATAAAAAGTGTGAAAAAGATTTGGATGCCTCACCAAAGATATACAGAGGGCAAATCAGAATATGATGTCATTAGGGAATTGCAAAATAACAAAGAGATACCACAACACAGCTATTGCATTAATTATAATGCTGAAATTGAAGGCAGTCACAATACTAAAGGCTGGCAAAGGTGGGCAGCAACAGGGACTTTTACTCATTGCTGATAGGAATGCAAGGTGGTACAGATATTCCGAAAGCCCTTTCATCAATTCTTACAAAGCTAAATTATATAAATTGATTACCATATAATCAATCCATCAATTATACATACTTTAATATTTATTCAAATGAGTCAAAAACTTATGCCCATGTAGAAGCCTGCCTATGAGTGTTTATAGTAGCTTTATTTGGCAATGCCAAAAATAGGAAGCAACCAAGATGTCCTTCAATAGAAAAATGGGTAAGCAAACTATGGTATGTCCTTACAGTGAAATATTATTCAGCAATAAAAATAAATGAAATATCAAGCCATAAAAAGACATGGAGAAACTTTAAATGCATATTGCTACATTAAAGAAGCCAACCCACATGAATCTACCTATAAATATATTTAATCACTGTGAAAAGATCAGTGGTTGCTAGGAGTTAGGAAAGGACAGGAGTGCTGAATGGGTGGAGCACAGGGGATTTTTAGGGCAATGGAACTATTCTATATGATACTAATGACAAATGTGTGGCATTATGTGAAAACCCATAGTACTGTAAACAGAAAAAGTGAACCCTAATGTAAACTATGTACTTTGGTTAGTAATAATATATCAGTAGCAGTTCATCAATTGTAACAAATCAACCACAATAAGACACAAAATAAAAGAAACTGTGGGTAAAGTGGAGAGGGGAGTGTATGGGAACTCTGCTTTTTCTGGACAATTTTTCAGTAACCCGAAAACTGCTCTAAAAAGTAGTCTATTAATTGAAAAAATAGATAAGAAAATATCATCAACATATAATTCTGAAAACCTGTTTCTATAGAACTTGTGACTTGTTTTCCTATCAAGGTTTTGTAGATTTGTAAGAGACAGTATCTTTATTAACATACTCAATTAAAAAATGACAGATATTCATCCTTTCTGTATGTTCACAGCTGGGTTGTTATATGCAAATAGAGAATATCTCCTATTCTCTTTGGTGGTATTGTGCTCTGATTTATTTTTAAGGTTAAAAAAAATAGGTTCACCTTCCGTATAGCTCATATATATGTCTCCAGTTCTTCACACTGTACATAAATTGATCCTGGAACATCTGTGAGGAGCCTTAAATACCTCTCATGCCCCCAAGGGAGTGAATATGACTCACATATAAACAGATACTTTTTTTTAATATCTAAAATCCCTACCCATTTCATGGCAACTATAAATAACCATTAATTTACAATCCTAAAACTAATTTCTTCGAGTATGCTTCATATAATTATATATATCTTAAATGCAAATATTTGGTTATAAATATTATTCAAAGAACTAATAAGCTCTTTTAAATACCAAAATATCTCACTTTCTCTAATTATGATAATTTTATAGCTGGATAAATAGCATGTCAGGCGGTTTGCTCCTCCTTTGCCCATTGTGGTGCACTCAAATGGGAAATCGACAAAATAAAGTCTGTGGCAGATTTTCCAACTGGCTTCTGGTTTTGAACGTTGAATACTAAGAAAGCATGTGTTTTTCTATTCAGTTACCATACGTAAAATCATTAAAAATACAAGATGCATTATTCTGCATTGTAAAGGCATGTATGAGGGTTCCATAATCATAGTTTTCTCACAGAAGTTATAGCACTAATATTATTAGTTACTAATTAGAGGAGGATATTATATTTACGTATTATAACATGCTCTTGCTATAATAGATGAGTTTACTCAGTTTAAAAATTGTTATTCTGTTTTCATTTACCACTCTCATTTCAATGGAATCTCTGTTCCTGTGAAGGCCATTGTATTATTTCCTTTCTACACCCCTTTGTACTGTCCCATACCTGCCCTGCCTTTATGGCAGTGTTTTTTGTTTGTTTGTTTGTTTGTTTGTTTGTTTGTTTGTTTGTTTAATTGGGGAACTGGGGGGATGGGAACAGTGCTGGGGAATTGGGGGAAGGGGAACAGACAAGTTGCTGTCGTTTTGTTCTTCAGTCTAGTTGTGGAGGACGTTGCTTCACTGGCCCAAGTTGGCACCATCATTGCGCTCTTCCTGGGCGAGGCAGATCAGTTGCCGGCTTCTGG
Organism: Hipposideros armiger; assembly: GCF_001890085.2. Classification (NCBI taxonomy): domain Eukaryota; kingdom Metazoa; phylum Chordata; class Mammalia; order Chiroptera; family Hipposideridae; genus Hipposideros; species Hipposideros armiger. The sequence continues at coordinate 974,074 of NW_017731885.1, read as the reverse complement.
ACGGCCGCTCACTGCGGCTGCTGGCCGCTCACGCTGGCTGCTGGCCACACACGGTAGCCCATGGCAACCCACTGCCACAGGAGCTGCAGCCCACGCCATCTCCGGCGACTCATGGCAGCCCAGCTCCAGGTTGAGCTGTTGTTCAGCATCTTAGCTGTGGAGGGCAATGTCACTGGCCCTCATATGTGGGATCCGAACCAGGGCCCTCTGGCGTCCCAAGCCAGCTCTTAACCAACGCACCACTTGGCCGGCCCTATGGCAGTGTATTTTAAAGTTTGGATGACGCCTACAGTAAGAAAGCCACTTTTCATAGAGCCCAACACAATCTCTCTCTTCCTCTCTGCCTGTCTTTCTATCTATCAATCTATCATCTATCTCTAAACTCTCTCTCATATGTGCACATATATACACATACAGCTGAAAAACTTGTGTGCAACACAAAGATTTCCCAAAGTTTAAATACTTAAACTAAGCATGTGAAAACACCATGGTACAGTCATTAAAAGAAAAGGAGGTTAACTAGGCTAGGGTATGTAAAATAGTGTCTGACATAGCAGTTCTTTGTAAATATTTGTTGAATGTTGAATTTTTGCACTGCTTCTTACAGTTCATAAATGGTTAAATATGTTTTAATATGCAGGAATGATGGAGATTATCAAATAGGTATATTAGAGTTAAACATGCCAGAAAACATCTAAGAGGCATATGACACAACACATAAGTTAAAGAAACGTTTAGTGACCATCTGCTGTTCAAGGTGTTGGAGATACAGATAGCAGTGAAGAAAAGAGACAACAATCTCGGCCTTCACGGAACTAACATTGTAGTGAGAAAAGACACATCTTGAAGAAGTTCAATGAGTAAAATGTGAGATGCTGGGGAGTGTTATGAGAAAAAAATAAAACAGGAAACAAGGAGGGCAGAACCACGGCCACGCTATTTAGAGTTGGCTAGCTGGGAAGTTCTCACTGAGACACTCACATCTGTGTAAAAGATTAAATAAGATGACTGCATGAGTATCAGGAGGTGTGGTTCAGGCACAGGCAACAGCAAGTGCAAATGCCCTGAGGCAAAAGGGTGCCAGACATGTCAAGAAACAGGTGTCCAGTGTGGCTAGAGCAGTGGCAGGGAATGGTGGAGTGCCTGGAGATTTAGCATTAAATGGGGACAAATCCTGAAGAGCTTTGAAGGACATTTTAAGAAATTCGTATTATATCAGAGAGAAATTGGGAACCATGAGATGATTCAAGCAGACGAATCACATGGTCTAACTTTAGATTTTGAGGGACCTCTACACAGAGCAAATAATCATATAATGGTTTCAAGCCACTGTGTTGTCTGACCTAAATCTGTATATGAGGTATGATAGACAGAATAATAGCCTCCCAAAGATGTCTACATCTTAATACCCAGAACCTGTGAATAAGTTAGGTCACATGGTAAAGGAAAATTAAGGCTGCAGATTGAATTACAGGGGCAAATCAGCTGACCTTGGGGTTATCCTGGGTTATGCAGCTGGGCCCAATGTCTTTATCAATGTATGAGGGAGACAAGGGAATCAATCAGAGAGGGAGCTGAAGAGGCTAAACTGAAGACTTTGACGTGGAGGAAGGGGCCACAAGCCAAGCGATATGGGAAAGCTGAAAAAGCCAAAGAAATGGATTTTCCCTTGGATCCTCCAGAAGGAACACAGCTCTGCCAACACCATGATATTAGCCCAATGAGATCATTTTAGACTTCTAACCTCTACAACTGCAAGAAAATAAATTTGTGCTGTTTGAAGCTGCTACATTTCAGGTAATTTGTCACAATAGTAATAAGAAAATAATATATGAGGTATTTCCACATACTTGGCTTAGGGAAGCTACTGAAAGAGGTGGGGAAAGGCCTGGAAAGGAGCCCCAATGGGTCTCCAAACTCTCCTGAGGCTCCAGTGTGTCATTATAAAGTACAGTGTTTCTTGGGCTCCCACATCTCTGCCACAGTTTTCTAGTCTTCTCCAATTACTAGATGTATTTGGTAGTTGTAGTTACCTTTGGAAGTCTTTCTCAATACTGACCAATGAACTCATAGAAATGTTATGGGAGTCTCGGTTCTTCTTGCCGACACAGTGAGGAATCAAAAGTCAGCAAGCTGATTAATATGCAAGCAGGGTTTATTAGTGATACATTCTCAGGGAAGAGAATGGGCCTAGCAGAGGTGGGAGAGAAGGGAAGAAGGAGAGAGAGAGAGAGAGAGAGAGAGAGAGAGAAAGGGCAGAAATGAGGGCCAGAGAGAGCTTGTAGGGGAGGAGAGGGAGAGGGAGAGGGAGAACATGAGTGAGAGAGATCTTGTCTTGAGCTTGAGGACTTACAGTTTGCTGTGTGGGGTAAGAGAGTTACATATTGATTTGGAGGGAAAAGTGGTGCATGCTCTTCCATGGGAGGGCATGACCTCCTAAGATGGGTGGAGGTCTGCTGCTCCAGACCATCTCTTGTCATCTGATGTAAAAACAGACACGTGTCTGGAGGCAGCTAATCAAAGGTAGTTATGAGCTTTTTCTGTAGGCAGTATGGACCCCCTCCCACCTCTTCTCCTTCTCCTACATTTTCTAACTTCTACTTAAAGAAACACATTCTTTTCATGTTTATGAAAATTGTGTGTGTGTGTGTGTGTGTGTGTATGTGTGTGTGTTTATCTGCCTGTGTAAATGCAATGGGAAAATAACCTTGGCAATATATGTTGCAAATAAACAAGTTGAATTTGGACATGTGGAAGGAAACTTCCATTTCCTACTTCAGATGTTTTTCATGAAAAGTGATTTTCATGAAATAATTTACATACACACACACACACATTTAAATTAAAAAAGCAATTCATGCCCTGTGTTACTAATTATAGATTCTAATTTTATAATTTTGTCAGTATTGTTTCAAGTATACAACAAAAACACTTTGAAGCCCATACTACCAACCTGAAATGTTGGTATTTTTCTGGTTGGCTAGATATCAGGTGTTAAGAAAATTGTTTTGACCATGGGAAGTCAGAGGAAAATGTTTTTCCTCTTGCTCAATCAGAAACAATAATGAGGATAAATGAGTAGTTATGCAGACCTCAAAATCATACATTCTTCTTATTCAAAAATAAATATTGACAATTTTATATGGTTCAAACTAATATGTTGTTGCAGAAGAAAAATCCATATGTTATTTTATGAAGGCGTATGTGTGGATACACCTACCGTAACATAGTCCTATTATATGAAGGAGGGCACTGTCAGCTGGGTTCTTTGGTAATAGATCAATGTAGAGGTCTATAAAGATGAGTGTAATTTAGGCAGCCAGAATCAACATAAGCAAAATGAAAAGAAAAAATAAAAAGCTCCTGAAATGGGGCTTATCTATTTACTCAGCTGTTGATAAACCCTGACAAGTTAATTAACTCACTTTTATTAAGGTTGCAATACCATGAGATACTTGAGTGATAATACACTTAACTAATGTGGAAAATTTTTTTAAAAATACTACTGAAAAAATAGCAATTAAAAGCTCACACTTTAAAAGTCATTTAAACCAAGTGACCTAAGTTAAGTAAAATGAATTAATAAAATTTTGCCTATAAGAGTATCTTTAAAATATCAAACCACCCTAGGATTATGGCACAATATCAGGAATGGCTTTACATGTTCAAAATGGGAATGAGAATAAATATTTTATAATATCATACAAAGGCATCAATATTTAAAAGCCTTCATACTTTACAAAATTCTTAATGCAATTTATGTTTCCGAAATGATGATAGCAGGTTGATACATTTCTTGTCAGGTATTTTAGCAGATTAAGGGTATATGTTTATTATCTCAAACCCATCTTAACTAATTTCATTCTCAGGGTCAAAAACTTTCTGAAAATAACTGCTCTGGGATGTTCATTATTAATAGTGTTCCTCTCTCGTTAATAGTTTATGGTGAGCTTCTCAGAATATTATGAGACTGTAAAAATTCTATCCCAATAAATGTGTCTATAGTAATAAATTGAATATAAGTCATAGTCTATGAGTTTCACGTTGATTTACGCTTGTCGTAACAAGTAGCTGTGCATGGTCTGTACAGCCTAGCAGAGTGCCGCATATGCTTGGCTATTTGTGGGAGCCTAAGATTTAGAAATAATCCCAATTTGGAGAAAATAAGTATAAAAGGCTATCAGAATATATTATTCAATTTCTAAACCAAACCTGAGTAGGAAACCACCTCTCAACCAATAATTCTTTATCCCAGAATACTCTTTTCCTTGAGATAGGAAACTAGAGTCAACAGACTGTGCTTCTGGAAGTGATTAAGGGTTAAAAATGAGATGTGCAACAGAGATTTTTGGTACACATACATTAGGTGCATTTTCCTACTAAATTCTGCATCTTGTCTTCTCATTGTGGTGTTATTACACACATCACTGACATAGGTTTTCATATTGTAGTTGAAGAAAATCTCTTTAAATTTTAACTATGAAAACTGCAATATCCTATTCTTATGCAATCTATAAATTCTGGATGTAACAACTTAGATTCAAATATCAGGATAAAAAAATAAAAAAACCAGTTTATCATTATGTTCCCAAATGTACTGATAGTGTTTTCAAATTAAAGATAAAATATCAAGATAATGAATTATTTTTACCCATGTTCCATGTTGGATTCACTCAGGCATGGTCAGTTACTTTGACATCATGTATTTCCCTCTCTCAAACAGAAATGTGGATCAAAAACAAATGAAGCATTTTGAATTCTTTCCACATTTAATCTTTGACTATTTCCAAATAAAGGCTTTTAATTTATAATCCAATGAAAATGAGAATATTTCTCTTTTTAGATATTTTAGCATGATTTTATGTTAAATCTAAAATAATGCAATTAATAAATTTAAATGACAGAACACATTGAAGTAAGGATGTATACCATGGGATGAATAACATAAAATACTTTAAATAACTTCATATGGCTTATCACCTTTCAACACAAAGTGTCATACTATAGTTGATAACAAGTATAACACCTCACCCATAGGTGAGAAATGAGAAATTTTAAGGCCTATTGAACACAATATAATTTCACAGTAGGTCAGTGTAAATTTATACAGCACAGGTGTTTCCATAATTGCAGTCCATTGGAAAAATGCACAGTATTCCTTGCTCAACAATATTCAAACACAGTTCCATCTGTGTACTTTGCTGATCTCATAATAATGTGCAACTTATTGAAATGTAAAAATAATACAAGTAAACTCCAAAATTAATTGTCTCAAAATATGCTTTGCCTTCTTGCATAACAATTTGTTGAGATCCTTAATGTATTTAAGAAAGTTCACTTTTGAAAAAGTATGTGTAACTACTTAAATAAAATTCTGATGACACAGTATGTCAAATTTCAAGAATCAAATGTACCATTTAAATAGTGCAATGTATTTTTAAGAACAGAAAAAAATGTGTGAGGTAATTTGAAATTTTACGATAAAAATTATACTTTAAAATAAAAGCATAGAAGAATAACCATCTTTCCTGTTTAAGCTATGCTCATGCATTTTTAAAATTGCCTCTGTAACTTTCTTTGTAATATAATGTATTCATTTACTATATTTCACCAAATCTATACAAACTCTCCAGAAAAATATGGAATTGGACTTTTTCTTTACTGGAACATTAGTTTATTAGGTTCTAAAAAGTGTTAGTAGTTCTTTTAGAAAGCCAAGCTCTTTATAAATCAAAGATGAGATGATTAATTGTTAAATTAGAAAAAAAAATATCAAGGTATTTGAAAAAGAAAACATAGAAGATGGAGGAGTAAATAAATGCTGTGCCTGCTTCCTTCCATGAACACATTAAAATTTCAAATAAATTATAGAACAATCAACCTGGAGAATCATCTGAAGTCTAGCTGAATAGAAGTTTTATAACAAAGGATATAAAGAAGAAGCCATGTTGAGACTGGTAGGAGGGGCAGACATGTGAAATAGGCTGGCCCCAAAACTCTGTGTGGTGATTGAGAGTGAGGAGGGATGGCTCAGCCATGGAGGTTCCCCCCAGAGGAGCAAGGGATCCCAGCACCGATACCAGGCTCCCCAGTCTGGAGACTGGTGCCAGGAAGAGGAGCCGCAGGTGTCCTCTTAAGAGGCCCACACACAGACTCACTCACTACCAGGTACTAACCCTGGGCTCTGATGGAGGGACAGTGACTTGGGGGCATCAAAGGCACATGCGGTCAGACTGAGGTGTATGGCTTCATGGCCAGGGATGGAGGACAGTCACCATCTTTCCTGTGTTGAGCCCTCCCTCACAGGCCAAATCTGAATCTGATTGGTCTGCTGAGCTCTGCTGCTCTACCTGGCTGACCCACTGGTAACCCACCCCACCCAACACCCCCAAAGCTGGAGGTACTTTCTCCTCGAGCAGCCAGCCCTGCCCGCATTGCATTTTCTTGGAAAACAGTCAGAGTCCATTGGCCCCAGGTGGGTGGCAACTGGCCTCAGTGTGCTCTGAGACTTTTGCTGAGGAGCTCCAGGCTCAGCACTGCTACCATAATAGAATCTACATTAGCCTAATGACTACAACTCTTCCTACTCTAGTGATGCCCTGAGACTCTGCCTCACCCAAATTGAGTACCGCAGGAGGCATTATCAATGGCTGAACTTTAAGGGACCCAAGACGTGGCAGCTGGCCTCGGAGTGTACTGGCTTTTTTCAGAGCTATCCCAAGCCCAGTACTGGTGGTAGACACCCTCAGTCTACAGCATGGCCTCTCCCATGTGCCTCCAGGTTTAGCACAGACAGCAAGTAATTGCAGGTCACTTTTCGCTTCTACCAGGTAGTCCCTGGCAAGTCACAAGCAGTGGGTGATCTGAGCCTACACAGAAACCCTTCCAAAGAAACCCAAAACCAACATACTTGGAAATTGGTTTCAGACCACAGAAGAGAACTTCCCAATTAGTCCCACAAGTTGTACACCCAAAGGGCAGTCTCAGCAGACACCAGAGCCCTCTGGGGTGACCCCACTCAGTAGGTAAGCCCCCCACACAGCAGCCTGTATGCTGTGGATGTGGCCAAATCACACAGCCAATTAGACTGAGTGTTGATCCCACCCACTGATATGCCAATAGTAATCAAGGCTCAACTATAACAGGAGTGCACACACTCAACCCACACAAGGGATACTCCTGGAGCACCCAGAGCAGGTGACCAGGGAGTCTGTGCCAGGGTCCCACAGGACACCTACTACATAAAGCCACCTGGCCAAGACTGGGAGACATAACAGATCTACCTAATACATAGAAACAAAAACAGAAAAGCAACGAAAATGAGGAAATCAAAAAATACTTTTCAAATAAAAGAACAAAAGAAAACTCCAGAAAAAGATGTACCAGATACAGAGTTTAAAACAGTGGTTATAAAGATGCTCAAGGAACTTAGTGATAACTTTAACAAAAAGATAACAAGCATAAAAAAGAACATAGAAACCGTAAAAAAGAACCAGTCAGAAGTGAGGAATACAATAACTGAAATAAAGAATGCTCTAGAAGAATCACCACCAAATTAGATGAAGCAGAGGATCAAATCAGTGATTTGGAATAAAATGTAGCAGAAAACATTCAATGGGAACAGCAAAAAGAAAAACAGAATCCAAAAAAAAAAATGAAGATAGTTTAAAATACCTCTGGGACAACATCAAGCTTAAAATATTTGCATCATAGGGGTACCAGAAGGAGAAGAGAGAAAGCAAGGGATTGAGAACATTTTTGAAGAAATAATAATTGAAAACTTTCCTAACATGGTGAAGGAAATAGACATACAAGCCCAGAAAGTGTAGAGAGTCCCAAACAAGATGATCCTAAGGAAGCCCACACCAAGACACATTATAATTAGAATGGAAAAGTTTGAAGAAAAAGTCCTAAAAGCAGCAAGAGAAAAGCAGTTAGTTACCTATTAAGGAGCTCCCATAGGACTGTCAGCTGATTTCTCAACAGAAACTTTGCAGGCCAGAAGGGATTGGCACAAAATATTCAATGTGATGTAAAGTAAGGACCTACAACCAAGACTACTCTACCAAGCAAGGCTATCATTTAAAACCAAAGAACAAATAAAGAGCTTTCCAGACAAGAAAAAGATAAAGGAATTCATCACCACCAAACCAGTGTTACAAGGAATTTTAGAGGGACTACTTTAAAATGGAAAAAAAAATCAAAATTATGAATAATAAAATGGCAATAGTTACGTATATATTAACAATTACTTTCAATGTAAAAAGATTAAATGCTCCAATCAAAAGACATAGGGGGGGGCTAAATGGATAAGAAAACAAAACCCTTACATATGCTGTCTACAAGAGACTCACTTCAGATCCAAAGACACACACACACAGAAAGTGAAAGGCTGGGAAAAGTTATTTCAAGAAAATAGAAACAAGAAGAATGGGGAGGAGGAGGAGGAGGAAGAGGAGGGGGAGGAGGAGGAGGAGAAGGAGAGGGAGGAGGAGGAGAGGGAGGGGGAGGAGGAAGAGGAGGAGGAGGAGGAAGAGGAGGAAGAAGAGGAGGAGTAG
>NW_017731885.1:963650-965376 GCF_001890085.2 Hipposideros armiger | reverse complement strand
GAGGAGGAGGAGGGGGGAGGAGGAAGAGGAGGAGGAAGAGGAGGAAGAAGAGGAGGAGTAGAGGGAGGGGGAGAAGGAGAAGCAGCAGCAGCAGCTGGAGTAACAATACTTATACCAGACAAAATAGACTTTAAATCAAATGCTATAACAAGAGACAAAGAAGAACCCAGTAATCCCACTTCAGGGTATTTATCTGAAGAAACCCAAACACTACTTCAAGGAGATGGTTGCATTCATATGTTCACTGCAGCATTATTTACAATGGCCAAGATGTGGAGGCAGCCTGGGTTGTCCATCAATAGAAGAATGGATAAAGAGGAGGTGGTACATATATATAATGGAATATTGCTCAGCCAGGGAAGGGAATGGGTTCTTGTCATCTGTGATGACATGGATGAACCTGGAGGGTGTTGTGCTGAGTGGCATGTCAGACAGAGAAAGACACATGCAATGTGATTTTGCATATATGTAGAATCTACAAAACAAAGTAGTTTTGTAGATACAAACAAACTCATAGATACAGAAAACATTTTGATGGTTGCCAGATGGGAGGGAAGTTGGGGATTTGGGTGAAAAAAGGGGAAGGGATTAATAAGTACATATTGGTTGTTACAAAGTAGTTATGAGAATGTAGAGCATGCAAACATAAGGAATATAGTCAATAATACTGTAATAATTATGTATGGTGTCACATGGGTACTAGATTGATGGAGTGATAGATGGGAGTGTGGTTGGGGAGCAGGGTGAAAAGGGTAAATGGATTAAGAAGTACAAACTGGCAGTTACAAAATAGTCATGGGGCTGTGAATTAAAGCATAGGGAAATAGTCAATAATATGGTAATAACTATGTATAGTGCCAGGTGGGTACTAGACGAGTCAGGAGGATCATTTCTTAAATTATATAAATGTCCTACTACTATGCTGTGTATCTGAAATTAAAATATAAAATAATATTGAATGTTAACTGTAATTGAAAACTTTAATAAGGGGAGAAAGGTGAGGCGAAGAAGAGGTCCAAATTTCCAGGTAAAAAACAAATATGTCATAAAAATGTAATACACAGCATAGGGAATACAGTGAATAATATTGTGATAGTGTGATCTGGTGTCAGATAGTTACTGGACTTATAATGTTGATCACTTTTTTAGGTATATAAGTCTTGAACAACTATATGTACCCCTGAAACTGATATAATATTATATGTTAGCTATATTTTTTAAATAAAAATCTTTAAAAAATAAGAAAGAAAAGAAAAAATAAATAAATAAAAAAGAAAACATACCTCACAAAATTATCAAAAAGTGCAATAAAGCTCCAAGCTAGGAAACAAAATGCTTTGTTCAAATGAGCCCACCTAGGCATTGGTTACAAAAGGAGGCAGTAGAGAAATAGGTCCAATCAACCAACGGATTTATTTGACATACACAACTTTAAGCAAAAAAAGGTTTGACCCAGCAATTCCACTCTTGGGTATCTATCCAGAGAAACCCAAGATGCTAATTCGAAAAAATATATGTACCCCTATGTTTACTGTGGCACTATTCACAATAGCCAAGACTTGGAAACAACCAAAATGCCCATCGGTAGACGACTGAATTAAGAAATTGTGGTACATTTATACAATGGAGTATTACTCCACCATAAAGAAGAATGAAATCGTAACATTTGGGACGATATGGATGGACTTAGAGACTATTATGTTAAGTGAAATAAGTCAGTCGGAGA
>NW_017731885.1:936915-963040 GCF_001890085.2 Hipposideros armiger | reverse complement strand
AAAAAAAATAATAAATGATCTCAAGTCTTTAAAAAAAAAAAGGTTTGATGCGCTTTGCTTAGTTTTAACTTCATAATAACAGGTTAGTTTAAATTCTTCCCTGTGTGTGTTCCACCCTGTCTCTGTTGTCAACCCCAGTTTTTGGCTAATTCTGCTCTTGGATTTTTCTTTACCTGAGAGACTCCCCACATCTTTGCTCATCTTTAGGCTGGGGGACTGTTTAATCTTCTCTAATTTGTCATTAAGACATGACTCATCAAGTAAATTAGAAATTTTCAGTAAACTGTAAATACTAAGATTTACAAATGCTGCAAGATAAGTATTCTAACTTTATAGATATCATATGTTTTGCATGTTTTTGAAACATACCTATTAAAAATTGGGTCCGTTAGACAATAGGAATAAGAAGCAACACTCATTCTTGGGGTATTTAGGGATTCAAGTGGCACACAGTTGCCCATATAGCTCTCTTTAGCTCCATAAGCAGGCAGTCTGGCTGTTCAGGGGCCAGAACTGCTGCCATCCTGAATTACACTATGTTGTTTCTGGATGACAAGCCTGAGGGATACCCTCCCAAGGAAACCCTCCCAAGAAAATAAGACCCATCCCTGTGTCAGCCCCAAACTAAGCTTGTCCCCAACGTTTAATCATTCCTGCCCATTTACTTTCTCTTGACTCTTTCCCTTTTTCTCTCCTCCCATTTGCCCTTTTCCTCCCTCTCATTCTCCCTTATCAAGCCAGCAGATCTGAAAAATATCCACATCAGGACCCAGCTTCGTTCCTTAGTGAACATTTTCAAGTATTTAAATCAGTAAATATTTTCTCTAAAAACAAATAATTTCAATGACCAGAAAATTAATGCTCTAGTTGACCATGTTGAAGCACTTATAGAATTTATATTGGAATCGTGCTTTCTGTGTAAATCACAATACCATGAAACTGCAGACATTTTTTCCCCAAAAACATATATATAACAAAACATTTTTCAAGTAATAAATAAGAGCCTTAAAGTTAGTGAACCAGTCATAAAACAGAGCCCCTTTGGTATCCTTTAACCACCAAACACAATCATAGAACCACTATTCAATTGAAGTTAATTACAGTGCCAATGCCTACTCTGGAACTGGAGTAACTTTTCAATCTGTATATGACTTTTAAATACCATCAGAAAAGGAGTCAAGTGCTTCACACACTGATGGGAAATACTGCACAAGAGAAGAGAAATGAGGGGGTAACAAGTTAGAAGGTAAATGTCTTTGGACCATCACACCCAACCTTTAAACTTACAGCACACCCCTGAGGAGCTCTGAAGGTGACTGTGGGGGTCACAGTTCCCTTTGTTAGCTGCTTGAAGGAACACAGATGAATAAAGTCTTCCATAGTGAAATGCATTACTAATCTATTGAATAACTTAACATTTGTTGTTGTTTTTTTCCAGTTTTCTTTTGCAAACACTCAAATGATGGTTAGGAGTATATGAAAAATTTGACCTGAAAAATCCCCGTTTCATAATTTGCTTATTATCTATTGTAAAATAAGAAATGATAACATGAGGTTTCTATGCTTAACAAGAGTATTGTTAATTAAAATGCATTCAACAGTTAGCAAAATTTAAATAATATAACAAAATTGATTAGTTATGAAAATTTCATATTATTCAGAGAAACCAAATTTGGTGTATAAAAAAATAGAACTTTTTTCCATTGTTAATATGACCATAATCATCCTGATTACTCTGTCTTCTTGCATTTAAATGCAATAGACCGCATCTATAACAGCCATGTCTACACTATGATAACACTCAATAAAAAGGTAAAGATTCTATTAAGCAGCCTTTTACTTCCTTCTAATAAATCATCACAAAATACTTTTGAAGCTTATCATTTTCAATTTTACATTTTAAAATTTTTACTTTTATAACTGACCTTACTAAATCTTATTCTACATAAAGCCTTTGTAAATACGGTATAGGAAATTTTATTTAACATTTTTGTTACACCTGCAGAATCACAATTCGACTGCAAATACGAGGCCAAAGCACTCATTGGGATATCGATATACCGAACTTCATTCTCATAGATGAGAAGGACATGTCGACAGACCTAACATAGACTTCTGAGCTCAGCTACTCTCCCACCTTATTGGAAAATCAGATTTCTGAACATATTTGTTTGGGTCCACAAGTGATCCACCCATGCCAGACCTCAGGGCTAGGCGTAGCTTCACCAGCATTTTCTGTGTGAGCCTGTGCTTAAGACGGCCATTGCTTTAGAAAGTTGGTGTTAACTTGCCATCCTTACAGGATTAAAATTTTATCTGTAGTGTACTGGTATGAGAAATTCTGTGTCCTTCCACTTACATTACTTGAAATGATTATTTTTGTGAGTTACCTACGGGGTCTGCAATGAAGTTCGTGAGCTTGTTGCAATGATATTGCTAACCGTTTTTTGATATCAGAGGGATTATTCATTATTAATTTGTACCAACTGGACAAACAGTTAACCAAGTTATTATTTGAAAGTGCTGAAAAGGCTGCAGGAAAAAAGTTAGATGACCTGAACTTTTCGCCAACAATTCATGGCTCTTGCATCATAACAATGCACCAGCTTCCACGGCACTGTCTGTGAGGGAGTTTTTAGCCAGTAAACAAATAACTGTATTGGAACACCCTCCCTATTCACCTGATCTGGCACCCAGTGACTTCTTTCTTTATCCAAAGATAAAGGAAATATTGAAAGGAAGACATTTTGATGACATTCAGGACATCAAGGGTAATATGGCTACAGCTCTGGTGGCTATTTCAGAAAAAGAGTTCCAAAATTGCTTTGAAGGGTGGACTAGGCAGTAGCATCGGTGAATAGCTTCACAAGGGGAGTACTTTGAAAGTGATTGTAGTGATATTCAGCAATGAAGTAAGTAGCACATTTTCTAGGATGAGTTGGCGAACCTAATTGTCCGACCTTGTATAAGGCAGAAAGCAGTATGATTTGAAATGAAGTTCTGGAGTGTTCCACATTAAAACCTAGGTGTTCACTTTTTTATAATACCATGTCCTTGGCAAGAAGACTGCGTTAGCCATGATGGGCTTCCACAGCCAGGTGAGGGAATAAGGAATGATTGGGCTATTCCTGTTATCATTTCCTAAATTGGTTTCTGCTTGAAGAAATTATTCAAACCACTCTGGCTAGTAAAGGTAGCTAGAAAGGAGAATAAACGTAACATGTTAGCCTCACAGGACTAATCGGTCACACTCACTAAAACAGACAAATCTATCTGAGTGACACACCCTTCAGATTTTATGCATGAAATAATTATTGAGCATTTGCTACATCCAGGCTGTCTTCTAAGCTGTGGGAAAAATGTGGTGAGAAGTTGAACCTTCTGCCCTTATAGTGTTTACATTCTAGAGCAGGTGGCAGTGGGACAGCATTTCTAGTACCTTTGGTAGCAAATGCTTGTTCAGGGTCTAATTTACTTTCCTGGTGGTCATTACATTATGACTGTATTTCATTGAGTAATGTTTTCTTCCAGCCTTCTCTTCAGGTTAACAGAAGAGATGACAAATGTCCCTTCATATTTAGGGATGCACTGACATGTGCTTTAGAGACTTATCAGCCAGACTTCCCAATAAAAGCTGAATTCCCTTCAAGCTTATAAGGATGTTATCAAACTGAATCATGATTCATCAGCAAATTAAGCATAACAAACTTGAAGACACTTGCCGTAGAATCTATTATGCTCCTTTAACAATTGTAAAGGACTTAGATTCCGTTAAGGAAATCCATTTTGTAAGCCCTAAAGAAATGAGGACTCCTTCAGAGTGATTCTTATTTTAATAAACTTGAATATTATGATTTTGCCTTTTAAAATCTAGGGCTTTCCTAATAATGAACAAGATTGCACCCCTGTGATCTGAAGAGCTAACGGTATCTATGAGTACGTCTTAGTACTCATCTGTTACTCTCTGTCCCAGTCAGAAACATGGAGATTGCTTTAATACCTGCCCAGAAGAGTTTTATGCAACCCATGGCTGCAATAGCTGCTTATTTAAGAAAGAAATAAAATTTAATTATTTGGGGCTTTAGGGAAAAAAATTTTCTACTACAGTCTCCTTTTAATGTTTATCTTCTTTATAATATGTGCTAACCTAAGAAGAATTGGGAATTTGTACTGAATTTAATGTTAATTGATTGAAACATATATTGTTACTTTGAAAAAAATAGGTATTGTGGTACTCTAAAGATTCAATGGTCAGAGTCTACTATCAATTCAGTTTTTAAAACAGACCTCATACTCAATGAAGAAGATATTTCCTTCTAAACTGAACCCAGGATATCACTTATTTATTCAGTAATAGGCTGAATAAATATTGAGAATAGGCCTCTCAATTCTAAATCTTTCCATATTTGTGGAGCGATATAACTGCTCTTTTGGTTCTATTAATAATTGGTGAACAGATTTGGGTACATTTAAGTCTAATCAGGAGGAAAATTATAACAATTTAATGGGGGAAAACCCTGTACTGTGTAGTTTCTATCCTCAGACAATTGTGTGTGTTTGTGTGTGTGTTCATGTGTGTATGAGAGAGAGAGACCAGGACTGTGACAGATGAAAAAAGAGCAAAAGAGACAGAGTGAGAATTTTGGGGAAAATTAAGCAGTATCCAAAGAAATAGATGTTTGTTTCTGTTTATTTCTTTAAATTTTATTGGGGGACAGTGTGTTTTTCCAGGACCCTTCAGCTCCCAGTCAAGTAGTTGTCTTTAATCTAGTTGTGGAGGGTGCAGCTCCTGGCCCATGTGGGAATTAAACCAGCAACGTTGGTGTTATAAGCCTGTGCTCTAACCACCTGAGCTAACTGGTGCTTGTTTCTTAGCAAGGCAAAGTAACTCCTTTTTAGAATTCAAGGTCAGAGATACTAGACCTGGGAGCATTATTATTCATGTTCTCTAAGCCCGGGATTTTCCCCTAAATACATAAGCTAAAAGATGGGCCTCTGATAAGTAATATTTAAACCTGATTTTATTTTATTGTTGGACACAAGACTCTGCGAATTCCTTAATTCATTGTACAATCTAATTACAGCTTGATTTCTCTGAGGGAAAATATATTACCCTATCTTCTCAAGTTACTTTTTGATTATATCTCCTATGGCTACTGCAGCACTGGATTACAGCCCAGCCGTTTCTTTCACTTTAGTCCCCTCTGTGCTGGATGCTGAGTATTGGTAGGTTTCATCATCCAACATTTTATATTGATTACGGAGTCTGGTGAATGGAATGTCATCCTTATGCCTGGATGTTATGAATACATTCACCACATGTATTCACAATAATGCACCTTTGTTGTTAGTGGATTCAAATTGCAAGGGAGGTTTCACATTTGAAATTCACTGGATTTACAACCATCTGATGACTGAAGAAAAAGAAAACACTCTGCATCCGATTTTTTTTTCTGAAACATTTTTCATGTATAATTATCATCATCAAAAAGTATCTTTTTCAACCCTGTGAATATATTCTGTACTGAGTGCTGCTTAGATTTTTTTTTCTTTTTTCCCCACCTCCTCTGTGCTTCCCTGTGAACACCAGTGAATGCTGAGGTGGGTGCTGCAGAAGGGCACGGCAGGGGGATGCCTGCTCTGGAGAGGAAACCAAGTCCAAACTCAGGGATGAAAACGCAGAGAAAACCAATCTTGGAATCCCTTTGTTTTTTATCTCTGTCTGTATCTCTTTCTCTATCTCTGTCTCTGTGCTTCTCTTTTCTATCTGTCTGTTTCCAGACCTGTCTCTTCTCTTACTGCATCTCCCCAGATAAACCCACACATGTACTTCTAGAGCGTTGGAGACAAGCCCCTGGAGAGTGTGTGTCCTTCAACACCCAGAAAGCAGCCTCAATGACACAAGGTCCGAAGTGTTCCTGTCTGCTGCTTTGGCCTCCAGGAGCCATGGCATCTTCAGAGCCATGCTGCAGAGGATGCTCTGAGTACTTGGGAAGGCTAGGGTTTCTGCCCGGAAAACACACAATTGTAGTAGTGAAGCCATGGTCTGACCACAGAGTAACAAGCCCCGTGTTGAGTACAAAGGACCCGTGTGCCCCCTGTCACCTGCAGATCACCACCTGTTCCCACTCTGGTGACTTCAATACTAGTTCGGGCTTAGCTGGGGTCATGGCCCAGAGGGACTTCCTGGTTTCCAAGGCTTCTGATTACTCAAGGGCATCTTTATCAGAAAGCAACTGTTTTCCTTTTTAAATTAAATGTGCTACCTTTATTTTGTAAGCTAACAGTTGGTGATCAGTTAGGGAAGAGGCATTATTATTATTATTATTATTATTATTATTATTAATTATTTTAAGTTAAAGACATACTCATAAAAGTAAATGTAGATCACTTTTATAGACACTGGCTATGATTTTATCCACTTGGATATGATTTTTAAAAATTAATCCCAATTGTGCAAAGCATAAAGCTTAAATGTGTTCATACCTACATGGCACAGACCTGAGCAATGCGTCTGGCTCTGCAATGTTGACTTCAATTGCACACGATTTGTTGCACTTGACCAGAGTCAGAATCCTTACCTTACCCAAATTGAAAACATTTGATAGGTGCTATGAAACAATTTTTAATTCACCTTAAAAAAAACCCCTTTGATCAAAAATTGGAATTTCTGTATTAATCTCTTTGAACTGCATATGGAGATCAGCATTCAAGCTTATTTTCTCAGACAAAACTCTAAGAAGGGAGTGCATTATTCACTTGTTAAGTTCTTCAGAATGCTTTTGGAAAATCCTTTAAAAGAATTTCCCATGAACTGAAGTTTTATTACATTTTTGATTGGAGATGTAAAGAACAGTCAAGATGGGCACATGAAAAAGAAGCCACCACGTCAAAAATAGGAAACAAAACAAAACAAATGAAATCCTAAAGAGGTCGAAAGTTGATTCAGTATCACACAACAGATAAGACCCCAGTGGGGTTGAATATCAAATGAGGCGACTAACTGCCCATTCTAATAAAAAGAAGGGGGAGCTTTTGAAGATGTACATGTCCTCTGCTTAAACAAGCCATCCGTATTCCACATTGAATGAGAACATCCTGCTCAGTGTGACTTGGGTTTAAAGAATTTTGGAGGCCCTAACACTTCAGTTTTCTCCTTGAGCAATGTTTAAGGCTTCTTATCTTGTTCCATACATGCTTTATTTTAACAAGAGTATTTTTGACCTTACAAACGTAGGTAAGTAAAAAAAGTCCTTTTCTCCATTAAGGACTTTCACTGACATTTGGTTTCATTGTATGCTTTAAATTTATGTTAAAACACAACCACCCAATGTTAACAAAAACTGCAGCGAGGGACCTCTGATTCACAAGCGTATTTCCTTTTAATCAAAGACACCTGGTTTTTTGAAGCTCTGACTCCACATGATTCAGAGTAATTTTTTTTTCCTTTTTTCTTTCCTTTTTTTTCTTTTTTTAATAGAGGACTTTCCTTTTTTCTAGCTGGCACCATCAAAATGCATTGGTCCCCTCCATCCCCAAACCAAAGAAATAAACACTATTCACGTAGGGGGAATATAGCTTCAGCAATTCACCGAGTATACAAACATTTATTGGTACAAAACCTGCAACATGAGTTTTTTGTTAAATTTTAACAGTGTTTTCTCAAATCTTCAAAGCTTGCCTTGATGGTTTGCTGAAGTAATTGAACCACTCTTGAGTTGTTTTATATAGGACATCTTATCTTTCTTTCATTACCCAGGCTGTGGCTTCTTTTCTATTCCCATGAAATCCATGTACACACTTTAGAAGCCCTCCTGAACAAGCTCGCTTCTAACTTTCACAGAGCCCTTAGCACAATTTGAATACGAAAGAGATACTGAATAAAAAGCTTTAATCTCTTGTCTGTTATTGCTGCTTCCTTGCCTCTCTTCATCTCCTCCTCTTCCAAGGGCTTTTCTGTGCGAGGAAAGGGAACACTTTCTGTTGAAAGTGAAGTGGACGGCTCAGGAAGATGCTTTTGCCAGGCTGAGCTGGGAAAGTTGCTCCTGTAAACCTTCTCCGTCAAAATTTAGCTACATTTGTGCTGCATTGCCTTCTGCGAGAGCCTTTGCAGGTAAAAGATGAGTGAAGGGCTCTCCGCGAACAAAAATCATTCAGTCGGCAGAATGTACCGGGGGTATCAGATGTGCTCTCCACCTCCAATACTGTGGGGCTCCCTCCTCTGATACCTCTGCCCCTCGGTGAGCTGGAACTGCTTGAAAGGCTTTTCTGTTCTCCGGGTCTCTTGTCAATTTGAATGCCAGGAAATGAGCCCCCTTTGTGAGATTAATTAATAGCAGGAGCGGAGCGGCGGGGCCCAATCGCCACGCAACGGAGCTGTAATTGCTACTTTGTGGAGAGGAAAGAAAAAAAGTTTGGGTTGCACTTTAAGAAGAGGGTTTAAGGAAAGTTCTTTGAACTAGAGGTCTCAGTGCACTGGATTAAGGCAAGAAGCAAGGAGGCCTTTGAAGTTTGTTAAGAGGTTTTGGAAGGGAAAAAAGTTGGGTGGCGAATGGGAGCTGGCAACATCAAAAGCGCTCGCACCGCGCCTCACCTGCTTGGCCTCCGCAGAGAGACCACGGGCTGGACAGCAGCAGCACGGGTCGACTGACCAGCCGGGAAGGCAAGGCGCTGGGTGGCTGTTTGTTTGTTTGTTTGGGCTGCTAACGACACTGCTGCAGTGCGTGGGCTGTATACATATAATGCGTGGGCACACTCAAGTTAGGGGTGCTATTGTAAGGCTCTGCACTCGACAACACGTCCAGAATAAACATACATATGGTAAAGGATGGCAAAACGGCTGTCTCTCATGCTTTCATGCCCCTCTCCCTTATAAGATCTTCAAAGACATTTAGAAAAGTTTCTCTGCTTATCACTTAGCAATGATGTATTGATAAGAGGAAAAAGAGATGAGATTGTTTTAGAAATCATATCCATACCCTTTCTGGAAATAAGAATAAGCTTAGAACATCTATTCTCAACAGGGGCAATATCGCCCCCAAGGGGGTGAAATTGATTCTTGTGGGGGAGTGAAAGAAAATCTTAGATATTATAATGGTTTAAGGCTCTCTAAAGAGCCACAGTGTGTCTACAGATATACAGTGTATCTTTGCTAATAAAATTTCATGGGGAGGGGACAGTTAGAAGTACAATACCTAAGAAAGGCTCCTTAGGATACATCATATATTTTTTTTAAAGACCGCTGAGGATCAATGGTTTATGCAAATTTATAAAAAGCAGCATGAATTTCATTTTTTATGAATTGCATATTAACCAGAAGTTACAAGCATTTGTATTTCATTTTTCGATGTTATGTTTTGTTCTATATTTTTATACTCCAAATATTTTTTATACTTCCAGATCTCATATTAAATATTTTTTATTTTTTTAACCTTGTCAGACTGATGGAAGTAGATCTACATATTTTACTTAAAAAGCTGAATATATCTCCACTCTCACAACTAAAGTTTATGCATAAGAGGAGATATTTTGAAAAAAGTAAAAAATTTAATTTTCCTCATTTAAAAATGTTTTGCCCATCTTGTGAAATATTACAAGTAATAAACTAAGCATGTAGAAAATGATTGGGTAGAGCTACGTGTTTTATAAATACAACTTATCCTATCCATTCAAACTTTGTATACTTTTTTCTATGCAAATATGGTTAGGCAACAATTTCAAATGATAATATTTAAGGAGAGGAGTAAAAATATTACCTAAAATGCATTGACTGATAGGATTGTTTTAGATCTTTTAATAACTTAAAATTAAGGTTTTGTTTTTATTTTGAACCCAAAACTCAACTTCCAAGATAAATACATAAAATTTGAATTTAACCAAAAGTGTAAATATTCAGGAATATGCTTTAATAATAAAAAATATTGGGTTTCTATATTTTTAATCTTTAACAATGCTGTCTTTTTCTCCCACTACAATGACAAGGAACGTTTGGAAATCAAGAACCAATCCCAGTAGGGACTGACTAAACTCAAAACTTTTCTAGGCGTGCACAGCAGCTAGAGGCCATGTTTCTAAACAACGTTACCATTCAGAATATGTATTCTTTACTGAGCTTGAGAAAGAGGTTTTGGAGGCTTTGCCTTAAGGAAAATGTACATACAGATCAATATGCATAGGAAACCACACCTTCTCCTTTGTGTGTCTTTGGTCTGTTGTTTTCAGAAAGATATTCAGTAGAATGACAGTCCTAGCAAAGTGTACCGGTGACATTTCAGGGTTTCCTTTTCATTGACATCCAATCCCAATTCATGCTGCACAAGCAGGTTGGCCCGGCCCAGCACTCAGCCCACAGTGATCAATCAATAAACGTGTTTACTGACCACACCGGTGCACCCAACACATCAACCCATTGACTTTGCAGCCTCATTACAAAATCATCTTGGGGGACCTGTCATTTTGAAAGTTTAACAAATATCTTTAATACAATGAGTGACTAAATGAAGTAGCTAGTAATTATGAGTCCATAGCCAGAATCCCCAATCCCCAATCCTTCCAAACTTGCAAGAGCACATGTCCCTGTTTCAAATGGATGCCCATGTCTAAAGGCTTACCTCACTTAGAGGAGACCTTTCAACTCTATGCATAATGAAAACTAGGTACACATAGGAATATGTACAATATAAATGACTTAATATATATTTCTTACAATATCGCCTATGCCCTAGTCTACTAGCTGTCAAGAGCTGTATATAATTACGCTCATTAAGAAAAACAGACATATATTCAATTACCTTCTTGCTGCCAATGCAGGAAATGTAATAGTTTCCTTTTTATTATATCAAATATCTTAGTTTATGCCACGCATGTTAAAGTTTACCACTCCTTGAGGCTTGCAACTGCAACGGGGTTTTTTGTTGTTGTTTTTTTTAGCTATCTGGAGGATTATAATTGCGTGCACACATCAATTATGGATTCGATTCAGCATTTTCAGATAACTTCCCAAATCACAAAGAGAGTGCAGTGGTCTCCAGGCATTTCCAGGCCAGTTTGATGATCGGTGTAGTACACGCAGCCTCGTTAGCTAGTTCTCTGTGATGAGGGCTTCCTCGCCCTGCCAGGTCTCTGCAAGAGGTACTGACCACTGCTTTTCACTAACAATTTCTTCCCATTCCCCAGAGATGCCTTAATGAGCCCCTTGGACATGGCCAAAGGCAATCTTGTTCTCTGGGCCAGTGAGGTGAAAAGCCAAAGCTTTACCTACCAGGCAAGCAATAATTAATAAGGTACCTTTGATTCATCTCAATTCATTAACAAAGTTACAAGTTTGACGGCCTCAAGGAACAGAGTGTGAGTCTGTCATGTCATTTACAAGTATTGAATGAAACACTCGTGCCAAGGTATGTTAAAAAATTAACTTACAACAAAAATAAATGAATGTAGAATACTAATTGGGGGAAAGCAACTGACATATACTGCAAAAGATTGATTTTAGGGAAAACGGAGAAATCTGTTTTCTGTTTATTTTAAGGACAGGAAATGAATACTGATTAGAAATGTATAGGCAGTTGCATTGTGCAGCATTTGGTAATGTTTTCACTGGAGATTTGATTTGTCTAAGTTTTTCCCAGATTTTAGATTGGATGCCAGTTATCAGAGTTAGTTTTTGGTCTAATAGTTGGACTTTCTTGGATAGACAGCTCTTCAATAGAGAGCATTTGCTGTGCCTCCCAGTGGAAAAGTAATTCAAGCCTAAATGTCGCCTTGCCACAGAAAGAAAGCCTACTTTAGGCAAAAAAGGGCTGAGATAAGGTGGTCGAAATTTCTGCTGGCCTATTTTTTCCTTAGAAACTGCTGTCAACTTAAGAAATCGTACCCATTTGGGTGAAGGAATCTTGAAATACTACAGTATTACTTCTTAAATGTGTTATCTGGATCATGTATATATTTCCCCTCTAATCTGGGATAAAAGCAAAAACAGAACAAAGCAAAGCCATATTCCTAAATAAGAAATATTAGTTTTAAAATGAGTGTTTTGGTAGAATGAAGCGGCTCTGAGAAAGGGAGGGTGCCGTGAATGGCTCTGGGGGCGCAGGGAGCAGTTGCGCTAGCCACCCCCTTTCGGTGGGGGAGGGCGTATCTCATTTGCATTTGTTGTGTTGTAGTCTTGCTTGGGGCCCGTCTCCACAGGGAATAAGGGGACTGTGGAGGCCGCGTGGAGCTGGCAGGAAGGCAGTGATGGCAGCGACAGGCTGCTTCCCTAATCAGGTTTGCTGGGACCGCTGCATGAGAGCCTCTGTGAAGAAATTCAGATAATACATACAGCATCTCCTGGAACCTTCCACCGTGTGTATGGGCTGGAGTCAAACTATCCTATTCCTTCCCGGGGATTTTGGAAATGCTGTAGTGAGGTTGTAGTGACATCTAAAGGCAGACTCTTCAGCGTGTGTTGCACTTCTGAACAGCCTGCTCCTTTCCACACGTGCTCCTATGCCTAACTTCTGACAAATTCTTCCTAAAATCTGCACAAAGCAGTGTTACCTCGGATCTTCTCCTTTCTTAGTTTCCTATTTCTGGGGGCCGAGAGGATTTTCTTGCCATCCAGGAAAGGCTCTCCTGTGTTCCATATGCCATTACTGCTGTCATTACTGTGAGGTCCTCTTCTCTGCACCTTACACTCTTAAATATTTTTTTGACCACCTGTCTTGAGGCCAAACCAGGCTGAAGTACATAAACCACACCTCCGGTGAGTGTCCCTACCATAGTGCCAAGATCCAGCCTAGCGTACCTGCCTCTATATAACCTTCCTCTTCTGCTTTCCTGGACCTCAACAGGATGGTCCAGAGACTGTGTGAGTTTCCCCTTGAAGGGCAGACACTGGCCAAGCAACATGCTGCTTTTGGGAATTGGATAAGACTGCCCTGCTGATGTGGATAAGAAAACACGCATATTTAATGTTGGCTGCGCATGTTTGAAGTGCTATCTTTCCTTTTGCTTTAAATAATAAGGCATTTTCTTCAGCAATTAGGTAGATTTCTTCCCTCCTTCCAACACTAACGGCAAGGACTTTACCTTTACCATCCTGTAAAGGCGGCTGCCTTCCCACCACCACCACCACCCAACCGTGTTCCGAACATCCTGGTCATGGACATGTTAGGGACCTCCTCTCTCATTTCAAATGTGCCCCTGAGTCAATGAATCAAAAGTGCAGCGTGCTGTGGTTCATCTTTATGGTCCTTAAACAACCAGATACATCTCATTGGTAAATGTAAACAAGGGCAAGAAAATCAGACCATGTACATCAGGCAACAGTGTCGTTTGCATGCAGGTGATTCCCAAACACATTAGATACTGAATGTGCTGGCTGAGCTCCCCATTGCAGGGATGGAAGTTTTTCTTTTCTTTTCTTTCCCTTTTAATGGCCTTGATGAAAGACCTATAGGTTGAGTTGAATAGTTAGAAGATAATAACTCCAGTGGTAAAGGCCCCTGCATTCGTCTGCCACCCTGCCCCTGGCAGTAATCCTGGCTTTGGGGATCTAAAATTTCCTAAAGATGTATTAGTGTCGTATACACATGTGCTCTTGTATGCTCATAATCCTTTTCACTAGCTTCTTAACTGCATGCTTTGTATTTAAATTTTCCTTCTGACCAAGTAAATCCCTTTGGATGAAGTGACAGCATCTTTTCAGCACCCATAGCTGGTGACAGCTGGTGGAGAGACTCTGAAAGACGGCAAAGTGTTCCTTACTAGCTTTCTTCAGGGCTAGTGCCAGCCACCAGCTGAGCGATTTGTTAGTGCTCCCTTCAGGCATCAGTCAGTTGAAGAGGTTCATAGTCAATGCTAAAGAAGAAGAATAGATATTAATATAAAAGACAATATCTGTGCTTCTGGCTTACCCATGCCTTTAATTAGGTACATATTTATTAGATGTGAACATGGAACCTATTCATTAATTCTGGTGTACCCTTTTAGTAATACTGTATGGAGTATATTTTGGCATCTGAAATGCAGTGAAAACGCAACTTTGAAAGCATTCATGGCGATAACCTTTGAAAGAACAGCTCATGGGTCCAGATGCGTGTGTTTTCCTCTCCTTCAGCGAAGTTTCCTTGTCAATATCTAACTTGTAATACATTCTGTTGTTTTAAATGAAAATTAAAAGATGTCCTTTTTGGGGGGATGGCAGTCTCTCTGGCAGGTTGCCATTGTTAGATTAAGTAATGAGGTAATGAGAAAGATTCAAAAGTAAGGAGCTAGACCTTAAATTAGCGTGGGCTTGAGCAGTAGGTTGGCCCTCATGTGGAATTATTTAGTTTAAATAGTTACCTAACCAAATGCAACTTCTATATTTGCTGAAAAAAATAAATTAATAAAATGATCCTTTCAGGGGAAAAAAGATATTAACTATTTGCGAACAATGTTTTGAGGTTTTCAGATTTTCTTCGTAAAGTTAGATCCCTAACATATGTAATCATCTTTCTAGAATTTAAATATTCTCTCATAGGTAAAACAAAAATAACATGCCAACTAATATACCACTTCTAAAGATGTCTGGCTATAGAGTCATGTTTATTTTTTACCACTTTTACCTACTCTTGCCTTAATTATTTTAAGGATGAAGAGAAAGTTAAGAGATTATGTTATCATGTCTCTCTACCTATAAATATTCCTTGAAATTGGGAGTTAAGGGAGGAGAAAGATCACTGTTGAATGTGTACTAGGTCCATATGGAGACTTGACAGAGCTTATACTACATCAAGGGGATGAGTGTCAATCATCCTAGAACCTTGAAAAGTTCTGTTTGAGACAAACAACTTGACAATGCAAAATTATCAGCGGAGTCCATCATCAATATTTTGGCTTGACAACTTAAAAAAAATAAATAGAAAACACTTACTCATACATGTAGTAACGCGTGTGTGTGAATGTGTGTGTATGTATACATAATTTTCCTTTTGCATTGCCAATGGTTTTTAAATCAACAAAATTTCACTATTAAATGAATCTGACATTCTGAGAATATTTTAAGGTATTGGAATAGTATATTTCATGCTATGGTTCAGATTTTATAAAAGCTGTTGCTCTTGAAAATTTACAAAATTAAAGATGAGAAAGGGGGTCAAATATATGGTAACCGAAGGAGAACTGACTCTGGGTGGTGAACACACAACGCAAGATATAGATGATGTGTTATAAAAATGTACACTTGAAACTGATATAATTTTATTAACCAATGTCACCCCAACAAATCTAATGAAGACCAAAACGATGAGAAAATTAATACAAAAATAAAGGAAAATAGTCATCTTTTGGGGTTGTTAACAATATATTAGCAGCAAAAAAGATTCTGCAAGTTTTAATGAAAGAGAATGACACAATTTGGAGTTTTAAAATCTGCATTTTTATGTTTGTCAGGATGCATTTAACATTCTATGTTTTCTTACATCTGCATCCTTGACTGAGGGCGGGGGGGGGGTGGATTTACACAGAATGAGAAGAAAGAGAGTTGGAGACTTTTACAATTACAAATATGTTATTGCTAATCCCCCAAAATAGGCACTTTGCAAACATCAAGTAATGTCTTTTCCTGGAATATGAGAAAAATTGCTAAACTCAATAATCCTAGTGTGCTACAAGGATATTAAGTAAGCTATTGAAAGAACCAAAATTGTCCTATGATCAATTTAAAGCAAGCAATCTGCTAATAATAAAATTGAAATCTGAGTTTGTTGCTTTGTTGCTTGAACCAAAAATGCACATGGGCTTTCAAATATTCAAATACTTTACCACTGTGTGTGTGTGTGTGTGTGTGTGTGTGTGTGTGATGAATTATTAATACAGGGCCTGTGCTGGGTTCACCAGCCACTCCTGAATCCTTATTAGGAAGTCACAATTTGATGTGTCACAATGAAGGGTGAAGGGGATGTCTAATAAGCCTATAACCTATCCACCGGTGAGCACACATTATATCTGTTTCTTGATCTACTACTTTTCGCATTGAGTAAATTATTTAAAATAGCTTTGTGTTTTTGGGTAAGAAATTGCTTGTTTTTGTTTTTTTTATTTTTGCTTTGGTTGTTGTTAGGGGCCTGCATGCATGTGCACATGTGTGTTTCAATGTGCTGTTTTGTGTGCTGTGATTTTTTTGGATGCTTCTTCACACCACATATTCAAATGCAAATATGCACACACATATATGTACCACATACCTGTATGTGCGGTGTCTGTTTACATTTTCTGTCATGTAGTCATTAAGCACACAACGTAGACTTAAAGGATGTCAAAACTGACAGCCCCAGCATGATGGATGATGCTGTGTGCTAGACTGATTCTTACCAGGTGTGGTGTGATGGGAATTCAAATGCTGTTCAGAGCTCTTATTTGTGTTAGTAAAGTTTTGCTTTTCTGTAATTTTTTTTGTTTGTGTTTTGAAGGGAGGGGTGAGGGGGGAAGAGCTTCTGAACTTGTGATCTTAAACCATTTTGTAAGATGTTTTGAATATTTGAAGGAAAACTCCATGGAGGTTTCTTCTGATATGTATATCTGATGCATGTTATCCATTTTTATATCATTCACTCTTCAACACACATCTAAGTAGCCTCAGGTTAGCAGGGTAAATATTTTCAAAGATTTAAAAGTACTGATACTGTTGTCACTATTCTTTTGGGTATACAAACATCCCCACTTACCTCCTTAGCTGGGCAGAAGTGATTACTGCCTGTCTGAGTCCATGAAAACACCACGTCAAAATTTCAATGAACATTTTATTTAAAGATTTTGAGCCAGCTTCAAGTTTGAGGGGAATGCAAACTTCCCTGGCCTCTGTGCAGACAACGCCTGATCTCTAAACTAAATCTGATACCTGATTGGCCCCTGCTAGGCAGTAAGTGTGGAAGACTGAGGAGCTGCATGACAGCAGTGAGTTTGTCCCTCCCAAGCTCATGTGGCTCATGGACACTCTGTCCCCGAGGCAACCCCAAGTTTGAACCAGGTATGCTGCTACCAAAATGAAGGTCTCTCATTTTTCATAGTTGAATCCAGTGTCTTCTGATAAAAAAGAACGTTCCTTTCTTTTTGCCCATTTGGGGTGGGAAAGACAGTGCTAAATAGGTGAATGTATGCCCTGCAGAACTGCACAAAACTGGACGGCCTGCCTCAGGATGTTGTCAAATATAATCTGTCATCAACAGAGAGAAACTGGCGACTTACGTCATCGGTAGACCTGAGGGATGGAGCTTTAACTTCACCCAGATCCTTATTGATCTTTCCAAATAACAGATTTAACTCAGCTTTGAATGCAGATGGTCTCAGAAGGCTGTCCCTGAATCTGCACTAAACTGTGTTCCTCACCAAATTTCCACAGACAATTATAACACGAAACAACTAACCCAGTGTCTACAATCTTTACTTACTGCTTTGATCTGTCTTTAAGGATTCAGGTGAGCATACAAATAAGAGAGGAGGCAAATTGCTGCAATTTATGAAAGTTGACTGTGGACATTCAACCATCTTTACTCAACAGGCAATGTAACTATTTGATGGACACTGTTCTATCCTGATGGTCAGGCGCTGGGAGAGGCTTCCAGCAACTGTAGTTGGATAGTGCTCATTAGAACAGACAACACAGCATTGCTTCTCAAATTCTTTCTGCTATGGACTGCCCATTTCGAGGACCTGTGCATGACCAAAGGGCCACCTGACCACCCTCTGAATTTCCCACTGCATGTTTTCTTTATTATTTATCTTGAGTTTTACCTAATCATTCCTTGTGTCAGCCCTGCTACCTGATTGATACATAACCACAACTAGGCCTCATCCTTATTTCCACAACTTTATGTACCCATTTCCTATCCCTCCCTTGCTAATTCTGTTTCCTTTGCCTCCTACTCAGCACTTCCACTTCACCTTCTGTGCCACTCTGCCCCCAAGAACATGTGGTTAACCACTGAAGTCTGTTTCCTGATTTGGGCATTGGCCTGTTAGGCAAGGGACAGTAAACCAGTCGCCAGCCCTTTCCACCAACATGGGAAGTTGCCAGAGTGTCCTTTAGTGGGCAGCAGAAGTCTAGAAGAAGAGAAAGGCAATGGCTTTTAGGGGCATATGATGTTCATAGACTTGTGAGGACAAGGAGAACAAGATTCTGAGAGGTGGAGTAGTGGGCACGATGATGCAGATGTACAAAATGCGGGTCCCAGCTGGTGAAGTGGCTTCAGAATATAGGGTGAGGGGGCTTATCTTACACTGCAGGGAAACATTGGCAACCAAACACAAAGTCATCCATGTGCTCGGTGGAGTCAAGCTCTTAGTAGGAAAACAAAAGCAGAAACCTAGCATAGTATATATATATATGTGTGCGTCTGTGTGTGAGTGTGTGTGTGTGTGTGTGTGTATATATTACATATAATATACAAAGGGTGCAAAAATATGTATACAGATTTTAAGAAAGGAAAACCTATTAAATTATAATACTCAATATAAGAAAGGTCTGACAGTTAAGTTGGCGAACTTGTTTCAATGATGTTGGTAACCTTTTTTGAAATCAGAGGGATTATTGATTATGAAATTGTATCAACTGGACAAACAGTTAACCAAGTTTACCATTTGAAAGTGCTGAAAATGCTGAGTGAAAAAGACGACCTGAACTTTTCGCCAACAATTCATGGCTCTTGCATCATGACAATGCATCAGCTCACATGGCATTGTCTGTGAGGAAGTTTTTAGCCAGTAAACAAATAACTACAAATAACTGTATTGGAACACCCTCCCTACTCACCTGATCTCGCGCCGAATGGCTTCTTTCTTTACCCGAAGATAAAGAAAATATTAAAAGGAAGGAATTTTGATGACATTCAGGACATCAAGGGTAATACAATGACAGCTCGGATGGCCATACCAGAAAAAGAGTTCCAAAATTGCTTTGAAGGGTGGACTAGGTGCTGGCGTCGGTGCATAGCTTCCCAAAGGGAGTACTTCAAAGGTGACTGTAGTGATATTCAACAATGAGGTATGTAGCACTTATTCTAGGATGAGATCATGAAATTAATTGTCAGACCTCATATACCGCTAACAAAAGATGGATGCAAATCACGTTTGACTTCTGCAATTACAAGAGGTGCTCAAAGTGGTTACCATCAGCGTCCAGACACTTCTGATGGTGGCAAACTACTGCCTGAGCAATGTTGACCAAAGTATCGACTTGTATACATTTTTTTGTCAACCCCAGTGTCATATATATGCATATATATATGCATATATATGCATATATATATATTTAAAATACAGGTTCACAAAGAAAAATGTTACATACCCTCACTAAACAGTAAAATTAAAGAAAGTCTATGATAAATTGTCCAAATGGAATACATTTGGACTTGAAAAACTGCTGCTAATAAGTATGCTGAGAAAACAGATGTACACCAAGACTACCCAACAGACCAGTCATGTTTTCACCCTGTGTATCACATTCCACAAATACCCAATGAGAACCTACGATGTGCTGTATTTGTGGTACAGAGGTTGGTGATGGGTCCTAAATGATGGATGTCTAACTGGTACTTGCTAGAAATCCACCCTCCAGCGTGCCAAGAAAAGCTTTTCACAGGGAGCACGCATTGGAGGCAAACCTCTACAAACCACCTGAGGAAGGTGCCGGACAGGCTGCTGGCCATGGGGTGTTCCTGGTTGCCCTGTCCTGCAGGTGCAGCTGCAGAAGCCAGGCAGAAGCTGTGGGCACTGCCATGCCTCCTGATGAGGACATTGGAACCATGAGTCAGAACCCTTTTCTCCTGCAATGTCTTTCTAGTACCCTCTACTGACAACACTTAACATTATGCTAACTGGCAAAAGAACAAATATTTAAAGGGCCCAGAGCCATTTTCCTAGATCAGGCATCTCAGGGAAAATTTAGAGTGGAGAGCAATACATTCATCACTGGCCCACACAGTTAAAGCAGATCACCCACAGGTACACCCCTCAGAGGCATCGCATCTCCCTCGAGTGGTTTGGTTTTAGGTTATTCTAGTGGCTACTTGTAGTAATATGCTAATACTTGCCATTCTTGATACGTCAACCTTAAACACTACCTACTAATACCTTACTATGAAAAATAAGAAACATGGCCGATTTTATCACCTTCCCATCCCCTTGTTTCTTGGTTATGACTGTAGAGACCTATAAAACTTCAAACGATCTAGCCACCTATCCTTCTGGACAGCATTTCCTGAACCCTCACTATATGAGAAACAGCAGCGGCTCTCTCTGCACTTTGTTTCAGTTCCCCTCTCCTCACCAGCATGCCTACCTCTTCTCGGGCTCAGTCATACTTTTCAGTTCTTAATATTTTGGTTTTTGTTATCATTTTCATAATTAAGTCTTCTGTGCTTTGTCTGATAGTTGTTCCTGAAACCTGAATTCCAATAATCTGTATTTTCAATGTTATGATTCTATGTTATTTATTGGAGTATTATTTATGGGAGCTCTTGGTGACACCATTATAAACATAAGAGCAAATATGTAAACATTCAATGAGAAATGTGTTATTCTTATGATCATATAACCAATAAAATTTGCAGTTTTTTAGAAATCTTCTCAAAGTTATGGTGAGTGATGGAGTTGGGGTATTTCAAATATATATTTTTTTCAAATCTAAGAGCAGTGATTTTGAACATGCTATACAGTACTATTATTTTACTATTATTTTTCTAGTTTGTTCTTAATATATTTTAGATTAAAAATACAGAAGATTGTTAGCTTTTATTCATAGAAAAATAATTTATGTTCATAGCATTAAGTCACACACTAAGGAGTTGCTCATATGCTTCCATATGTGTCTCTTCCACAACAGTGCCTGGTGCTAACAGGAATATATTCATGTTTTAGTTTAGCTTTTTTAAAGAAATTGTGTTATACATATTCTTTTAAAAAACTTTATATTCTGTAATTATTTTTTGACTTATAGATGAGTTGCTAAGATATTACAGAGAGGTCTTGAATGCCCTTTACCCAAGTCTCTGAATGCTAACCTCTTACATGACTAGAGTATATTTATCAAAACTAATGATTGACATTCACTAGATCACAGACTTTGATTTTCCATAGTTATTTTTTTATTAATATCCTTTTTCTATTCCAAGATCCAAACCAAAGTACCACATTTCATTTGCTTTCTTTAGTATCCTTCAGTCTGTAATAATTTTCCATCTTTTCTTGTCTTATTTGACCTGGACATTGTTGAAAAATACTGGTCAGTTATTTGGTAGAATGACTTGCAATTAAAACTTGTTTAATGTTTTCTCATGTTAATATAAGTTTATGAATTTGGGGGTAAAATGTTGTAGAAGGGAAGTGCCCTACTCAGTGTATCATATTAGAGAGTATTGAATATAAACATAATATATGACTGGTGATGTTAACTTTGACAGCTTGGTTAAGATGTGGTCTGCCACTATAGCTACTCGTTTTACTTTTTCACACTTAATTTATTATAAGTGACTCCTTAAGTCTTACCCACACTCAAGGAAAGGGAAATTAATTTCCACCTCCTTAAAGGAAGAATTTTAAAGAGTCTGTGGATACATGTTAATAACACCATAGTAATTAAT
Organism: Hipposideros armiger; assembly: GCF_001890085.2. Lineage (NCBI taxonomy): Eukaryota > Metazoa > Chordata > Mammalia > Chiroptera > Hipposideridae > Hipposideros > Hipposideros armiger. Next base: position 941,441 of record NW_017731885.1, on the reverse strand, counting down.
ATATATATGTGATGGTGGTATTTTAAGGCTATATAAATACTTTATTTCTCCTTAAAGTTTTGTCAGTGGATATGCCTGCAGTCATTGTTGTTGGCTTCTAATGGCTCCTTATTGATTTTCTGTCTACTCATTCTATCAATTACTGAGAGACAGTTTCCGGTATTCCAACTATAATTGTGAATTTGTCTGTTGCTTCTTTCAGATCCATTGGTGCTTGCCTCCTGTGTTTGTAGGTACTGTTGTTAGGTGTACACTCATGTGGAGTTGTTATACCTCTTGACAAAATGATCCACTAATCATTATATATTTTTAAAACTTTGATAACATTACTTGTCTACTTTTTATGAATGTAATAAAGCTACAGCCGCTCTGTTTGGATTAGTGTTTCGTATATATTCCTCCATCCTCTTATTTTCAATCTATGTCTTCATATATAAAATAGGTTCTTTTTTTTTTTTTTAGCTGAGCCATTCTGCCACCTGTTGGCAGCTCAGTGGCTGCTTAGCTCGGGCTGGACTCGAACCGCTGTTGCTCAGAGCTCACACTCTTGAGTGAGCTCTTAACCAACTGAGCCACTCGGCCAGCCCTTAAAGTAGGTTCTTTTGTAGCAAGCTCAGGGTTGTTCCTTATTCTGTGCTACTCAACCTGCCAATCTCTATCCTTTAATTTCTTTGTTTAGAACATTTACATTTAAAGTGATTATTGAAGAAAGCACAAATTAATGTCCATGTTGCCCCAAGTAATGTACAGATTCAATGCAATCCCTATCAAAATGCCAACAGCATTTTTCACAGAAATAGAATGAACAATTCTAAAATTTGTATGGAACCACAAAAGACCACAAAGAGCCAAAGCAATCTGGAGAAAGAACAAAGCTATAGTATGAGGATAGATGTTATCGAGATTTATTGTGGTGATCGTTTTGCAATACACACAAATATTGAATCATTATGTGTTGAATCTTTATGCAGTAAACCTGAAAATAATGTTATATGTGAATTATAGCTCAATAATAATAATAATAATAATAATAATAATAAAGTATTGAAGCTAGTTGTATTAGGGTAATGAGATATCAAGGACTTCTTTCAATCTTCATTTTGGTCCACATGACAACCTATTTTACATAAAGTGTGTATATTCAGCTCAGTTTTTTGGAATTGCTATATGATGTTCATAAGGGCAACTTCAGTGTTTCATAATATTCCATAAAACTATTTTGCTGTAATTTACCTAATATATCCATATTATTCTGTAAGTTGTACAAACTTTTATAATTTTCTACCACTACACATAATTGTGGGGAAATAAAAACACTACTGTATGGATAGTTTTTCTCATTTCATAAAATTATTTCCTTAAAACATAGTTCCTAGAAAAAATAATTTTTAATTATTAAAATCTAGCAGCTTGCCTGCTGCCTTATATCTGTCCTGTTTGTTCTTTGTTTCTTTTCTCCTTCCTTCTCTGGGTTAAATTAGCATTTCTTTGACAATTCACTTTATCTGTTCCACTGACTTAGTATTTATGTGCCTTATAAAATGTTTTAGTAGTGCCTTAGGATTTCCTTTTCATCGTTAAACAATATGAGTCTATCTTCAAATAATATTGTTTCATGTATAGTGTAAGAACTTTATTATAGTATATTTCCAATGTCTCCCTTCCATGCTTTGTGTGGGTATTTTCATATATTTTACCTTTTTATCTCTTATAAACAAATAAAACATTGTTACAACTTTTACTTTAAATAGTTATTGACCTTGTAATTAAAACTACAGAACAATAAACTTAAGGCTACTTTTATTCTTTTTTCCAACGCTCTTCATTCCTTTGTGTGAATCCAATTTTCTGACCTGTAGCATATTCTTTCTGCCTGAAGATCTTCTTTTAATGTTTCTTATAGAGTAGTTCTAAAATTAATTGATTCAGTGCTTGAGGAAATCTTTCTATTCTTCATTATTTTTGAGATATGTTTTTGCTGAGTATTGAATTTTTGGTTGACAGTTTTGTTCCCCCCAGCACATTGCCACTTAGCTTGCACTGGTTCTGACAAGAAATCTGCTGTAATTATTGTGCATGTTCCTCTCAAGATAATGTGTTATATTTATCTGGATTCCTTGAAATTTTTCATCCATTTGAATATGATGTATCTAGAATTTGGGAATCTGACTTCACAATAGAGGATTAAATAGTGTTGAGGTAAATGAGGTGGTTTGGGCAATAATGATACTCAAGAAACACTTTAACGTTTCACCCACATTCTCAGCTACATGGGGCAGCCATGTGACTAATTCTGGTCAGTGGCCTGTGGGCAGAAGGGACATGTGTCACTAGCAGATAAAAGTATGTATAAAGTGGCCACAGACTCTTATGCTACAGCAACTAAGGAAGCTTCATTCTCAATGTGATGAACCTAGAGGAGAGCATAAACTCTTTCAGTTCATCTCTGAGTGGGCACCTCTACTTGCACCAGGCAAGCAGTAAAGGTGAAAAAAAATGTTTTGGTGTTTAAGAGACTAGGATTTGTGAGTTGATTTTTAACTTCAGTATTACCTAGCTTATTTTACAAAAAAAGAATACCACGAGTAACTTTCTTCAAAAAGCTTTTGCCTGTGAAGGTAAAGACCAGTGGGCATACAAATTAATAGTAGAGTCAAATACTAAGTTTCAAAAAACAAGGCAAAAAAGAAGTGTTACAGAGTGTTACAAAGCAAATGTATAACCCACTAGGGATATCAGGGAAGGCTTCACAGATGAGTTAGCACCTGAGTTAGATTTCAAAACTTAAAATCATATGCCATTTTATACTTAAGATGTCAGAAGGCCAGAATTGCTGCAATCATTCAGCTAATTGCAGCATAAAGTCCAATCCTTGGGTCTCCTCTGAAATAACACTTTTTTATTATGGTAAAAATCTATTCATATAAATAGTCCTGATTTAACAGACATCAGAATTGACCTTTTGCAATTTGTAAAGATTAGAAAAATGGGAGAAAACAGCTATTTGAAGAAAACCCCTTAATGAATTTCAAAACTGTCCTCCTCTTGACTTCAGATGATTTTCTCAAGATCTTTTAGTCAGCTATTCTGACAGTACAACTCAACTTCATCAGTGAAGCATCAAAGAAAATAAATGAATAATATGAATATATATGAGATGCTCATCAGGAAATTTAGTTAATCTTTTAAAAATAAAGTGTTTCTCTCATATCCGTCACTTGTTTTTTCATTTAGAAATTGTCTAAAAAGCTAAATGTACAGGCTTCATATTCAGCTTCAATAAATGGGCTCTTGTAACTTGGATCCAATCCACAAAACTGCTCCAGAAATTTTTTCTTTCCTATATAATTGTCATTTGTGTCATAATTGTCTTGTTAGAAGTGTTGTTTACTTGCTCAATAAAAGAGACTGTCCTGTGAATGAAAGAAATTGGCAGAGGCTTTTGGTATTAACTACCTGTGTCAGTCCAAAATTTCCCCAGCTAACATTCTTGGAAATGTTTTATATGTATTTTTCATAATATCTTAAACTAGCTAAATGACATTAAAATATTTTTGTTATATCAAAATTGTAACATCACACTTAAAAATATATATTTATAATATTAATATATAAAATACCTTATAGATACATATTAAAAACTAATACACTACAGACTAAATGGATTCAGACCTCATATTCCCAGGACAGGCTTGAGATATTCTTGGAGTCATGACAGACTTTGTGGATCCAATTGTATGTATGGCAATCTGCATGTGGGACTCTGATGAAAGGTTTTTTAGGCAGTCACACACAAAGACACCTCATTGAAAGAATGAGTAGAGTCTGAAATCCAGTCCACTGTCTATTCACCAAGCCTTATGTTCCAGTCAAACTGTATTAGGTGAGAGGAAGAAAAACTTAATTCTGCACAAAAAAACTGTAGGCTTACTATGTCATAAGTCCCCAAGTCTGAGTCCTCCCAGGAGGGTAAACTTATCCAAACGTATACAGCAACTTAATATATTTAGCAGTGGCTTTCTTATATCTTTAGATCAGAGATTCCCCCAAATGGTTTACAAGTGTAATGGACTATCTCACCTTCTCAAACCTCAAATTGGAAGGATATTTTTCAGGCAAGTCTAAGACCTACTAACAAACAAGAGAAAGAAAAAAGAAAAAAAAAAGAGGAAACAGACACACCTATTACAGTTAACAGGCTTAGCCATTAAAGTAATTCTAATTCATATGCTCAAAAAGTGGATTTTTTTTTACCAAGGTTAAAAAATGTTTAAAATAAAATGGGAACTCTAGAACTGAAATATATATTACATATATAATAACTAAAATTAGGGTATTAACAAATGAGTTTAACAGCAGAATGTTTTACCTAAGAAGAGGAACTGAACAAGAAGAAAATTCAGTAGGAAATGCCTAAAGTGCAGAGGAAAAAAGAAAAAGGAATGAAAAACAGTAGAAAAAAGCATAAAATCATATATAAGTCCTCTTGAAAAGCCTAATATATGTGCTATTGGAGTCACAAAAGG
>NW_017731885.1:913766-936300 GCF_001890085.2 Hipposideros armiger | reverse complement strand
TTAAGAGTTGGCTTGGGACGCCAGCTCTGAGAAGCAGGACCGCCAGTTTGGGTCCCACGTGGGCCAGTGATGCTGCGCCCTCTACAGCTAATATTGTGAACAACAGCTCGACCTGGAGCTGGGCTGCCGTGAGTCACCGGCTACAGTGTAGGCTGCAGTGGGGCTGGCTGGCAGCTGGCATGAGCTTTCATGAGCTGCCATGAGCTTGAGCAGACGTTCAATGGCCGGCGAGTCACTGCCTCACCCGGGAAGAGTGCATTGATAATATGAACATGAGCCAGTGAAGCCACATCCTCCACAACTAGACTGAAGAACAAAAGAACAGCAACTTGTCTGTTCCCTTCCCCCAATTCCCCAATAAAATCTTTAAAATAAAATAAAATAATAAATAGAAAATAAAAACGTGTGCATTTTATTGTATGCAAATTATATTTCAGTAAGATTGATATGAAAGGAAAAATAAACCAGAGTAGGGCACTGCATATTAGAGGAGAATATCACCCTCAGGGAGAAGAAAGTAAAACTCACAGAAACTGGAGGGTCCTGCTTTGGTTAGTTTGTGACTCAGAGCTTTGTTTCCCAAAATCTTACCTATGTTTAAGGCCTAGCTAAAATGTGACCTCTTCTAGAAAACCTTCTTGGCTTCCTCAGCCCACAGCAATTTAACTTTGAAGTCAATGTTGATTCTGCATGTTAATATTTTAAAAATACCCCATAAACAAACAAAAATACAGTGATATTTTCAGGCAGAAGGAAAATTAACCCAAGTGGAAATAAAAATAAAAGGAAGACTAAAAAGCAAACAAAAATGTAAATATTTTGGTAAATCTACATGAACATTGACTGAATGTACAAAACAAATCAGCAATGACAAAGTCTTGTGGAGGTTAAGTATACATAGATTTAAAATTCATAAAAATAACACAATGGGAGGAGGTTAATTGAATGCAAATAGTTTAAAGAACTTCTTTGTCTGGAAAATGATAGAAACACAAATTTATGTTGAAATGTATTAAATCATAGAAGAGGTTTAATGCCTAGATGTGGATATTCACTAAAATAATAGTAACATAATTTATAAAAGGGGAAAAGTTGCATAACACACACACATTCACATATTCAAAAAGAAAATTATTAACTAAATATACAACTAAAATAATTTTAAACAGAAAAAGAAGGAAAATATAAAAGAAATAAAATGCAGTTGCATACTTCACAGGTCAGTGGCAAATAATATTTCTAAAATAATAAAATATAATTACCTAATATCAATCTAATAAAAAATATATGGAGTGAAATCTCTGTATCTCATATTAGAAGTCACTGGATCATATCTAAAATGTTAACGTTGAGGATATACAATATAAAAAAATAAAGAAATAACAATATAAGAAAATATAGAGGCAAAAACCATAAGAAACAGCTAAGTGTTGAAAATCATTGCCTCAGAATCAGAGTGAAGACAGGAAGGACAAGGAGCCAGTGATTTCTCATTATAAGATTTATTTAACTTTGGTGAAGTAAAAAAATCAGATTAAAATAAAAAGAAATATAGAAAAATCTTTATCCATTGATGAGTACTAAAAAGAGCATAGGCATTTAAGTAGTTCAGGCAATTAAAAACACCAGAGGTTAATAAAATTCCCTATTAGATTAGTATAAGAAATGTAATGGCTCCTTCATTGGAAATTGTTGAGATGGTGTCAACAGGTGACAAAGAAAAAGAACAACTGTTTGACTTGAAATGTACTGCTCTCTTTTAAGATCAACATATTTTTCTTCAAACTAAAAATGTTAGAGTAATTGTCATTTGTATCCTATGAAAAAAAAAGAGACATGTTCACTCCTACCCAGATTCACTAAGAAAAAGTCCCTGAGCCTTGTAGGAGACTAGATTATCAGCCTTTCAAAGAGGAAAAGAAAGTGTATTGTAGAAATTTTAGAGTGTTTGATAGATACCCCAAAAATCTAAGATAATTTTTGAATAATTAGAGAAAATATGATCATGAGTAAGCAACATACTTTTGCTAAGGACCAGCCAGTTTTTCTAATTATGTAATCAAAGAATAATGCTCAGTCTACATAGCAGATCTTGAATCAATACATTTGACAAAAATTTATCATGACATACTGTATGGACAGTTGAGGAAAAGGTGGGCAAAAGGGTGAAAGGTAGATTTGTTCATGTTATTTCTTTTTTTAATTTTTATTAAATTTATTGGATGATATTGGTTAATAAAATTATATAGGCATCAATATACAATTATTGAGTATATGATACACTATACAAAGGTATGACAATTAAGTTCATGAACTCATCCTAGAAAAAGTGCTACATACCTCATTGCTGAATATCACTACAGTCATCTTAGAAGTACTCCCCTTAGGAAGCTGTGCACCGACGCCAGCACCTAGTCCACCTTTCAAAGCAATTTTGGAACTCTTTGTCTAGAATGGCCATCAGAGCTCTCTTTGTGTTACCCTTCATGTCCTGAATGTCATCAAAATGTCTTCATTTCAATATTTCCTTTATCTTTGGGTAAAGAAAGAAGTTATTGGGGGCCAGATCAGGTGAGTAGGCAGGGTGTTCTAATACAGTTTATTTGTTTACTGGCTAAAAATTCCCTCCCAGACAGTGCTGTGTGAGTTGGTGCAATGTCGTGATGCAAGAGCCATGAATTGTGGGAGAAAAGTTCAGGTCGTCTCACTTTTTCACTCAGCCTTTTTAGCAGTTCCACATAGTAAACTTTGTTAGCTGTTTGTCCAGTTAGTACAAATTCATAATGAATAATCCCTCTGATATAAAAAATGGTTAGCAACATTGTTGCAACAAGTTGGCAAACTTAATTGCCAGATGTGTGTATGTGTGTGTGTACACACAATAGTATATATATTCATGGTGCTTCAACTACAGCAACTCTTTATATAGTATTTTTATGCTATTTCCTAATATTTACTTGAAGAAAGTTTTCAATGACTTGAAGAGCTGAACATCATTCATCGGGTTATGTTGGGTAGTTGGGAAAGTCATGACGCATTTTTGCATTGAAAAACAGAAAAATACGTCATGACTTTCCCGATAACCCACTATCAGAGATCAGAAAACTATAGCTTGTGGGCTTAATTGAGTTTTCTACCCCTTTTTTATTGAAACATAGCCAAACCTTTGTTCTATGATTGTTTTTCTCTACAGCTAGGTATTGACAGCCCATCTGGCTTGCAAAGTTTAAAATATTTACTTAGCTCTTTACAGAAAAAGTTTGCCTACCCTTGGGTTATATCATACTCTTAATGTAATTGATAATTTATTGAACAACCATACTTGTTGCGTCCCGTGCAGCATGGGCAGTGGGGAGTCAGAGGGACGGCAAAGGGTTACAGAAGCAGAAGAGACAAGGATAGAGTTAAGGCGAGGCCAGGGGACTGCAGTTCTCTCTTTCTAGAACTGAGCCCCAAATCGGGCCAACGCATAGCTTTTATTAAGAAACTTCAAAGAAGAGAAACTTTTCTTCTAAAGTCCTTGTGATAAGTGTCTTAAGGCTAGTTTCCATCAACCAGCCCCATTGTATTCCAACACATGTTGTGTCTTTATACTTTTACACACACAACCCCCAGGATGGTGTCGCTGTACTGGGGCCATGAAGTAAGGGAGCTAGCCGACATCATTCCGCCAGGTCTCAGCGTTCTGAGACACTCCCTTGTGACCTCATTAGTTCAGGGGTTGGTGTGTGTGTGTGTGTGTGGAGGGGGGGACAGTCGAGGATGAAGCTGTAAGGCAACACATACTCTTTATTATTTATCATTTACATCCATGATTTGGATTAAGAGAGTGTGAGTTCAAAATATTTTTGACAGCAAATAACAGAAGCCCAACTGACAATGGCTTAATTAACTATGTAGAAAATTATCCTTTTTTGCATAAAACCAGTTCTAAATGTAGTAATCCAGGGCTGGAAAGCTGCTTACAGGTGTCAGCCAAGACTCAGTCTCCTTCTAACTTCTTGCTTTGACTTATATTTTTATGTTTACAACATGGTCGTTGTAGCTCCAAGAATCACACCCCATTCCAGATAGGACAAAGGGCAAGACTTTTCTTCTGGTGAGGGGTTTCCCTCTTTATTTGGGAGGCAAAGATATCCATAATAACATTTGCCCATGTTTCATTTGTCATGGTGGATTATTTATTCATTTATTCAATGATTAATTATTGACTGTCCATCAAGCTAAACACAATGCAAGGCACTAATGGCAGAGTAGTGAGTAAACATAAACAAACTCTCCAATTAATGCGATTGCAACCTACAGATGGAGGCAGATGGTTAAATAAATAATTATAATGAAGTGTAACAGATTTTATGATATTGATGTATGGAGTATAATGGGAGAACATCAGGGGCCTAAAAAAGTTAAGAAATAGTTCCCAGAGGAATTGAAGCCTAAAATATGCTCTGAAAAATGAATAGGGACAAACATGTCCTAGATAAAGAAGCCATAGGCTGGGTCCTAGAGGTGAGATGAGTACAGCATATCTGGAAAAAGTCCAAGAACTTTATTATTACTGGAGTGTGAAGTGAGCATGGGGTGGGCGACCTGTAGAAGAAACAAGATGTGAGGGGTCTTCAGAGGCTAGCCATGGATAGGACAATCCCCATTAAGGAGGTCACCTAAAGGCCACTTACCCTGTTACCTGAAGGTTACTTGAAGGGCACTCGGAGGCTCCTACAGCAGAGAAATGATTTGATCAGATCACTTTAGAAATATCAGTCTGGCCACATGGTGGAAAGTGAATTGAAGGCTAACAGCAGTAGAAGTGCAGAGAGCCAGACGAGGTTGCTGGGATAACTCAGACAAAAGGGTAGTTACTTAGATGGGTGATGCAACAGAAGGATTAGAGGGAAGTAGACCGATTCAGGAGGTCCTTAGGAAATGACTCAAGGGGACTTGGTGACTGATGACTCTGGAATGAGACGCTGGTGTCTGTCCTGGTCAGCAGCATAGATAGAGAGCATAGAGGAGACATGTGCTGAGAGGGGACCCTCATGAGTTTCGTTGGGGCCATATGAAGTTTGAGGGCCCTGTAATCTATACAGGTCTATATATTCAAGTCAGGGAATTAGTAGAGAGCTTGACATCAGCTTTGAAAACTAGGTAGTTAGAGTATAGAGGTAAAGTTTTTGGAATATCCATGGTCTAGCTAGGAATTAAAGTCACAGGAGTAAATGAAATCACTCAGGGGTCTTATGGAATAAGAAAGACCCATGGCGTAGGGTGCATAGCTGATGGACACTAAACTTAAGGCAAGATTTTCAAGGGATTGCGAGGCTTAGCATCAAACCAATGTTTTTTAAATCCACAAAATGAGACTCTCTTATGGTGAAGCCATGCAATTTTTATTCATATTAAAGCCTGAGAACAAGTGATCTGAGGCTTTGCCAAAGGGGAAAGAAAAGATCACGAAGAAGGCTTTAAAGGAAAAATTGAAGAAATTTAAGGAGAAAAACAGAGGGTGAAATTGTTTCATGAAGAGAGTGGTCAGTAGTGACAGATGTAATTAAAAGTTTTATTAAAAAAAGTTAGGAATTGCTATTGTGCCAAGCACAGGCATTTTGTTGGTATTCTTGAGAAATGCAGTTTCAATGGTGTCGGGAAATCAGGAGACAGACTGCCCTGAGGAAAGCATGAGGAGGGAGTAGGGGGGCAGTAGGGGGGCAAAACGGGGTAGAGAAAAATGAGTAGCAGATATGTAGAGACTTTTAAGAAGTATGGCTGTGCAATGTAAACCAGGTACAGAGAGGAAAGCAAAGGAGGGGCCTTTTTCCAAGACAGGAGAGACTTGAGTGTTAATAGGAAAAAACTGAGAGAAAGGAGTTAGGTGCTTTGGAGCTTAGCCTGATAAAGGATAGCATCCAGAGTTGATGTGGAGAAATCGATTTCAGAAAGTAAGAGCAACAGCTCTTCTGTTGTGACAAGAGAGGAGGAAGGTGTGCCAGACTCTGTGGCATTTGGAAACTTCATGGCAAGATTTTTCATATCACTCTTCAACCAGACTAGTCTACAACTATATTGGAGTTTTTCTTCTTTCTCATTGGTTTAGTGGCAATTTGGGTATTTAAATTTTGGTATTTAAGATTTGAATTGGACAATTTTTATGTTCAGAATAAAAAAAGGAAAGATTTCTCCTTGTGTTTATTAATTTTTGTGAAATTTTATCCTGTTTCATTTATTCTAGTCTAGTAATGTTGCTAACCAGTTTCATATTGGATAGATTTTTTTTTGTTGAAAATGGACAACTCAATATATTTACAAAAAGCAAGCACACTCATGTACCCAGCACCCAATGTGAGAACCAAAATCATTACCAGAATCCCACAAATCCCAAGGGTAGCAGGACCTCTCAGTCACTACTTTCCAAGGGTAATAACTATCCTGATTTCTAACACCATAGATTGGCTTCACCTGATTTAAAACTTTCAAAACATGAAATGCACTGTAGTGTGCATTCTTTTGTGTCTGGCTTTTTCCAGTTAATATTAGGTTGTGAGATTTCATCCATGGTTTTTTTGTACTTGTAGTTTCTTCACTCTCTCTGTGGTGTGGTATTCCATTGTATGAAAAACCAAACCCACAATTTGTCTTTTCTACAAGAGATGGACATTTGGTTTGTTTCCAGCTTAGAGCTAAAATAATAATGGAACTAATTTTTGTTTCCTGCAACTCAACCCTGAATCTCTTTCTTTACCAAGATCCATTCTGCCATCTTTTTTTTTCTGTCCAGTAAAAGAAAGTTGCAGCTGAGTCTAGTCCTTTTCATTGTTACCCTAAAACCAACAACTATTTAATTAAAATTTTTTGTTCAAATGCATTGCTAATTGCTTTCTGTTTTGCATTTTTTAAAGTTTATTGTGGTGACATTGTTTAATGATATTATATACGAGTAAGTTTCAAGTGTACAATTCTATACTATATCATGTGTATATTGCATTGTGCGCTCACCACCCAAAGTCTAGTCCCCTTCCATCACCATACATTTGACCCCCTTTGCCCTATTCATCTTTGCCCAAACCCCTTCAACTCTGGTAACCACCCTTCTGTTGTCTGTGTCTATAGGTTCATTTTATTTGTTTATTGCTTCCTGTTTTATATCTCACATGTGAAATCATGTGGTTTTTGTCCTCTTCCATCTGACTTGTTTTGCTTAGCATGATACTCTCAAGATTCATCCATGTTGTTGCAAATGGAAGTATTTCATCCTTTTTTTGGCTGAGTAGTATTCCATTATGTATATGTACCACATATTCTTTATGTAATCATTCATCAAAGGACATCTAGGTTGTTTTCATGACTTGGATACCATGTATAATGCTGTAGTGAGCATAGGGGTACATATACCCTTACAAATAAATGTTTTCAAATTTGGGGGGTAGATATCCAGAAGATGGATTGCTGGGTCACGTGGTGGTTCTATTCTTAATTTTTTGAGGAAACTCCACACTGTTTTCCAAATTGGCTGTACCATGAATTCATGACCAGAAGAAAAAAACAACAACAATCCAGGGGTTAAAAAATTTTTTTTTCAATGCTTTGGAATGAATTATGTAGAATGGAAATTATGTTTTTGTTTTTTTGTTTGTCTCTTTGTTCTTGTAAGCCAACTATAAGTCAGAATATTTTTCACATTACAATACATTCTTTTTACTAATTCTTAAAATATTCATGATAATCCACTTTGTTTTAAAAGAAAAGCATTATGTATTGTCAATCTCTGGCAGAGAGCAGATGCTCAATGGACATTTTGAATGAGTAAAGGGACAAATCAACTTCCTGTCTTCCAAATCTTCCTCCAAACACATTCTACCTCTTATATTTATTTATAGCTCAGCTTCTACCTGGGGAGAGGAGGAGCCACATAAACAAATAGTATTAGTTGAGTTTCTTTTATTGGCCAGATACTATGCTAAGTCTTGTAACTTCAGAGCAATTTAATATTATCCTCACTCAGCATTCACTCATGATCTATATCCATAGTTCCAATTCAGGCTAATTCTACTCACAGAGGCTAATTCTACTGCCTTTCTCCTTTATCACCTCCTGATATTGCCTTAGTCCTCTGCTAGTGATATCTTGCCTGGATGCCTAAGAAACCTTTTATTTGAACCCCCAGCCCACAGCCTCTCTCCCCTTTTTCCACCTTTAACATTCCTGTTAAACTTACCCTCCAAAAAACTCAAAATCATTCACATCACTGGCTAGATTTTAAAATGTTGATTATTTCTGATTGGTTCTAGGATAAAAAATCTGAATTCCTTAGCTGATCTATTCTTATTTTAATCTACACTTACCCAATCTCCCACCACACATACCCTCTGCCACTTTTGTGTTCTTGCTGTTCCCTAACCCTCTCGGGCCCCTTGTCTTTGTCACTATTCGGAATGCCCTTTCCACCTCCTTCTTCTCACAAATTTCTACCCATCCTTTAAAATCCAGACCAAATGTCATCTCTTTAATGAAACTGTTCTCAAGTCCCCACACACCATTACTTTATATCTCTGTGAAGTCATTAATTATAGTGCATTCTTATTTGCCTGTATAATGAATCAATAGAGACCTGCTCTGCCTCCACTGTGTTCCCAATATCTAGAAAAGTGTCACATTCAATCTTGTATTATTTTTCTGGGGCTTCCATTTAAAAAAATGTACCATAAACTGGGTGGCTTAAACACTGGAAATTTTTTATCTCACCATTCTGGAGGTTAGATGTCTGAGAGCAAGACGTTGGCGATGTTGACTTTTCTCGGGGTTGTAAGAGAAGGATCTGCCCCAGGCCTCTTGCCTTGGTTTCTAAGTGCCGTCTTCTCCTTATGCCTCTTTATATCATTTGCCCTCTACATGTGCTTATCTGCCCAAATTTCCCCTTTTTATAAGGACACCAATCATATTGGATTGGGGGTTCGCCTTATTCAGTATGACCTTATCTTAACTGATTACAAGTGCCAAGCTCCTATTTCCAAATAAGTTGATAATCTGAAGTACTGGGAGTTAGGAGTTCTCCACATAAATTTTGGGGTACATATTAATCCAAATAAACATGCTGAATAAATGTGTGTTGAATTCCTGAAAGAGTGCACGATAAAGGAATAAATGAATGAAGTATTTTCACTTTGTTCTTTGCAATATGCCTCATAATCCCCTTTCCTCCCCAATCATACTTGTTATTTACTTCACTTTTACTCAGATAACTTGTAATTGATGATCTCTGCTCTATTGTTCTATTCTCCAATCTACTCTTCACATTGCTGGTACAGTATTCTTTTTCAATGCTGCTTACATCAATTCATCTACTGCTTAAGGAATCTACCATGGCTTACTTTCTTGAACTTTATCATGTTTAAAACTACCCTAAAACTACCTACTTTTAAGAATTATTGTAATCTGAATCTATCTTATTCATTATAGTTTAGGCAATGTGTGGATTTGGCCTGTATGAATAGCTAACTCTAGGATGAAGAAGTGTTGAGAGAAACCAGGAACTAAAAATTGACAGCGTGTTTTTAGGTAGATAAAATCTAGAAGTAGGCCTGGGGAGTGTCTGGGAACCAGCAGGCAGAGCAACATGTCAGAAAATTTTGATAATGAATGCAAACACAGCATCAGGAGCCCTAGAAAAAGTAGGAATGGGTTAGTGGACCCCAGCAAGAGGAAACCTAAGGACAGGTGACATTCGAACTGCAGGTAGGCAGGCCACCCAGGAAAGTGAGTCAGTGGATTGAAAAACACAAGCCACTGGCCTCAAGTTCAGGAGGAAGCTCCTGGTGTTGGATGAGCTGTTGGGTCCATGAAAACAAACAAAACACAACCTCGTGCTAGAAAGATTGAGCAGCAAGGAACCAGGCTAAGAGCAATGGGTCATCAGAACCAAATTAGTCAGCTCAGTCCACTCAAGCGGGCATAACAAGAATAATGGCGCGACACAGGGATATTAATGTAAACTTATGCTTGTGTAGTCAATGTTCTCTCCCAACCAGAAAAGAAAAGATATACAAATAAAAATATAATATTGTAGCAACCTTTGAAGAGAGCCACAGAGGTTTACGGTCCTAAAAATTTATGACACGGGATGGCTCATTTGTGAGAGGAGGGAGAACGTTTCTTAAAATACCAGTAATTTTTTTTCTCAATGAGCAGTCATCGTGGCTGGAGCAGTAGCATAATGGACTAAGAAAAGTGGACACAGATTTTGAGACTAACTTCCCAGATCCTTGTATGAGCTGTTAACGCCCTAAAGGCCATAGAGTCTCCTGTATAACAGAGGTGACAGTTCCTGAGCTATATCCTTACTCTTATCTTCTATAGTCGCTTAGAACCAAATGAAATAACAAATGTGAAAATTGCTATGTTGACTAGGTACTTTTCAAAAGCATGTCACCGTGTCACCATCATAGATAATAGCATAGAAGTGGATAATATAATATAATGATAAAATATTAGTAAAATGAGGACTAGTATTTAAAGTGTTTTCTGCTTAAGGAAAATTTGACCTCACGAAGGTGCGATTTCCTGCCATTCTTTGCCAGCTTTATGCAGACTTGGCCCTTATCCAAGTCGTGCGGGCAGCTTTAGGCTGAGACTGAAATTAACAAGGGCGGGTGATATTGCAGAAAGATGGTGCACGCAGCAAGGGCCCTGCTCCCGCCTGTCTCTCCCCACCCCCATCTCCCTTGGGTGCCTGTCCTCCAGTGCGAGCCCCTCTCCCCTGCCAGTGTAACGGTGACAATATGAGCTAGTGCGTCTGGTGAAGCACAGCCAAATATTTGATTTGGACGATTACACTGAAGATGCCTCAACACAACTGTGGGTGCCCAGATTACCAACTCCTTGCTCTTGGCTTCCGTACACTTTACAGTGAGTACAAACTGCATGGAAGAGCTCATTACAACACTGATGGAAGAGATCCCAAATGGCTGATGTGCAGTGTCTTGTTTGGGGAAGAGTTCACTGACGAGGAGTAAGCTGAGGAGGCAAGATGCTGTTGTTTTTCCTGTCAAGGCAAATGGTACTAAGAACATGGAAAGCGGGTTTTTTTTTCACATCTTTTTTTTTTTTCCTTTCTAACTTGGTTTCAAAAATGCTTGACGATGAAAAAGCAATTCCTTTTCTGGGGAGATCACAGAATAATAGATATGATGACTCTTACCCCTCTCTCCTTGACATGCCATTGTCTCCCTCTCCGTTAGCATCCATGATAAAAATTACGTCCTGGGAAAGATCCAGGCTTAGCTCTTTCTTCCCCCCTTGCAAGTCTTAGCGGTTTCTAATATCCCCTTGCGTTCATGTTTCAGTTTGATTGAAACATAAGAGAAACCATTGTGCCTAAGAAGCACAAAGAATGCTTTATTTATATATTTGAACTTTATGCAGAAACCCCTAAGGTTACTAAAGAAGAAAGGAGATAGAACTTCAGATTTCCCCACTTCTGCTTGTGAAATAAAAGGCGCATCGTGTTTTTATTTTAAATGTATAAAAGTAAATTTGCCATTTCCAAAGTATCCGATATTTCTGTTATTAGTGTTTCAGTGGTGATAGTAGTAATTAGAAAGTCCAGAGCCGGCCGAGTGGCGCGTTGGTTAAGAGTTGGTTTGGGTCACCAGAGGGCCTCGATTCGGATCCCACATATGAGGGCCAGTGACACTGCCCTCTGCAGCTAAGATGCTGAACAACAGCTCAACCTGGAGCTGGGTTGCCGTGAGTCACCAGTGACAGCGTAGGCTGCAGCCCCTGCTGCAGTGGGTTGCCATGGGCTACCGTGTGTAGCCAGCAGCCAGCATGAGCGGCCAGCAGCTGCAGTGAGCAGCCATCCAGAAGACAGCAACTGATCTGCCTCGCTCGGGAAGAGCACAATGATGGTGCCAACTTGGGCCAGTGAAGCAACTTCCTCCACAACTAGACTGAAAAACAAAAGGACAGCAACTTGTCTGTTCCCCTTCCCCCAATTCCCCAGAGCTGTTCCCATCCCCCAATTCTCCAATAAAAATATTAAAAAAAAAATCCAGGAGTTTCAATGAAATGTAAGACTGGTGATGCCTTGATCTTTATACACATGCATGCACACACCACACACTCACATATGTTAATTATAAGAAAACATAGATGTGCATCCTTTGATATACAATTATGATGAGGTCCACATTCTATATCTATATTATTCACTTACATAACCATATGTGTACAAACACAAGTCGCATACCAACTTGTATATATACCTAAATTGAAGTCTTTAGAATGATCTAGGAAAAGGAATATTACACAGCAATAAAAAAGAATGAAATCTTGCCATTTGCAACAATATGGATGGAAGTAGAGGGTATTATGCTATGTGAAATAAGTCAGACAGAGAAAGACAAATATCATATGATCTCGTCTGTATGTGGAATCTAAAATTAATAATAATAATAATAATAATAATAATAATAATAAAACAAATGAACCAAACCAAACAAAAACAGATTCATAAAACAGAGATAAAAGGGATAGTTACCAGAAGGGAGAGAGTAGAAGGATGGATGAAAAAGGTGAAAGGGAAGATAGTCAATAATATTGTGATAATTTTGCACAGTGATAGATGGTTACTAGAATTGGTGGGGTGATCACAACGTAAGGTATAAAAATGTCGAATCACTATATTGTACACCAGAAAATAATATAACAAATATAATATTGCATACCAACTATACTTAGATAAAAATAAATAAGTAAAGCTAAAAAATGTTTATGTTATGATGTTAAGGGTAAATGGCAAGATATAAAAGTATATCCTATATATGAAAAGAAAAAAGATTGAAATGATTAAATATGAGTATCATTTAATAGACTTACCTTCTTGATTTTCATAGCCTGTCCTGAAAAAAAAGAAAAAATCAAACCACATAACAGCCATGTGGATAACGTGCTTCTGCTGTTGAGTTAGTTCGTTAGCCCTGTGCTCATCACACCAAGGTCATGGGTTGTCCCCAGGCCAGCCATGTACATTTGCTGCTCCAAACACCAGTTTGCACTTCCAATCCCACATCATTCATGAGATGAATGCACTGCAAAGGCCTTGAGGTCAGAGTGTGAGCTCTGGAATTGAGCTCAATAGGTTTAAAGCCCAGCTTTTCACTTCTTAGACGTGTGATTTCCAATAACACACTCAACCACCCTAAGCCTCCACTTTGCCATCTGCAAAACTGGAGTAATAATTGATAATTTCTCTCATCAAACTGTTGTGGAAACCAAATGGGAATACATATAAGATAATGCCTAAGTGCTTAAGAAACAAGGGGTCCTTGGGGTGGAGGCTGGGACCAGGTGGAGGTGGTGGTAGCATTCATAACTTTGATACAAGGAACTAAAAAGTTAAGCTGAGTGGCTAATTCATATAAATTCCATCTGGTGATCACAACTCAGTAGCAAATTTGAAAACCAGAATCATGAATTTGAAGAACGTGTCCCTATAAATTCAAAACTAATGAAATAATAGCTGGTTTACTTCTCAGCTTTCTACTCCCTGATTATTTTCTGAGAAGTTCACAAACTGGATTCCATGGCTTAAAGCCCAATTAAACTTTATGTGAAAAAGTGAAAAAAACATACATATAGTATTAACTTCAAAAAAGTATATAGTCAACTTGTCAAAAAGAATATACGTATGCACAGTAAATAATTAACTGTATTTGGTATGCATTCCTATTTTAATGATACTTTCTATTGTGTTTTCCTCTAGTATTGTGTCTGTAATTTCACTGTCCAACAGAAGAACTTTGAGTTGAATATGGAGTCAGATTTAATTATTTTAGCTAAAGTTCTAATTCATCAGAACTACATTAAGATCATAAATAAGAAACTATGTGGTGAGCCTAAATGTTTTCCAGAGACGGTAAGTAATTTTTCTGTGAGATCATTTACCTGATGCCATTAAAACAGGATCAAGATTGGTATTAAGTTGGAGATGTACTATGAATATATCCTATATTTCCTGTGTTTATAATGCCTCAATTGCTTTTCATGATATTGGTTTGAGTTGCTTCTTTATATTAATTTTCCCATATGTTTCAATTTATTCTCCAGAGAAATCAAGGTCATATATAAGAAAAACCTCAACTTGTTAAAAAATAGAAAATAAATTAAACCATTTGCCATTGTTTCCCACCTTCATATTTGTTTCTCCCATGCAGATAATTATTTAAACAAATTCAAGGTGTGATAATGAAAGGGTTCATTTTAAAATTATTTGTAACATAACCTAGAATGTAACCAGAATGTCTCCTCACTGTACCTTTAATAAACCAAACAATAAAGTTTTTCTTTAATTATCTCCTCATCTGATACTGAAATATCAAAATGTTCAAATGAGGTCACAGACAACATTGATGGAAGGACAGCACCTATGTTGAACTCAAAATATTATCTCTTACATTTCTAGTAGATAACATGTAATTACCACTTAGCTGGAGGTATAGAAATAAAAAAAAGTTCCAAATATGGATTCATCTGCATTTTTAATAATAGAAAGGAAGTAAAAAAAAAACTGTGAGATGTTGTTTACTGAGATGCTGGTTATTACTGTTGGGAGTTTTCCTGACAGTTTAATGAGGCCTCCTGAAAAGAACACCTGGGCTAGAGAGCAAAAACAATACATCTTGGGGTACAGAGTGCCAAAGTTCTTCCTTCTTTCTTCTCCCCACTTCCCACCCCATGGATCTCTGCTAAAGCTTAGCTAGGAAGACCTGTAGATATGCGACATCACCCAGCAGCTGTGCTCTGACTGCTCTAGGGAGATAATCAAAACAGAGACTCGTCCCTGTAGAGAGTCCACAAGGGATGCTGAGAATCTGAAGATGTTCTTGTATCCCAGAAACCAAGGCATGGTCTCCTTCCTGTCTTCTTCGGTGAGGGCACTATGATTTCAGTTCACTCTCCCCCAGCTAGGCTCTATCTGATCTTCCAGCTATGGCACATTCAGAGGACAGGGATATACCAAAAGAATATTTTGATAAAGAACAATGTGATGCTAATTTGGGAACCAGAACAAGAAGGAATCCAACACACATCAGTATCCTTTCTGCTGGTATATTTCAGCCAGGGGCCAAGGTGGTAAAACAGGGTTGTTATTGTAGCAACCATGGAGTAGATTATTTCCTGATTTCATAGTTCCATTGTTCACCCATCAGTGATGCTCATGGCAAAAATGAATAAATGAATAAATAGTTTTTAGTGGTATTCACTACTGCCCAAGGAAAAGCATAAAGCAACAGGAAAGGTGATACAGCTTCTCTTAAGTCTTAATGAATTTTGGAAGTGGATTCTTAGTACACACGGAGAGAAGGTATAATATGACAGAAGTCAAGAGCTGCTGAGGAAATGTTTTCTGCATCATCAGTGGCTGAAGTGGCCTTGTATGGTCTTTGCTGCTATATAGTACCTACTATATTGTGATGCTCGATAAGTATTAATGGAAGATGAAAAATGCATGAAGAGACAGACAGGAGCCTAGTGCCAGAGGACAGGAGATGGAGAACTTGAGAATGATTTTACTCCCATTTTAAGCTGGATAAATATAAGGACTTGGAGGAGCATTAGGAAATCCTCAAAAGTGACAGGATAGGAATAGAAGGGGGCAGGAAATTGAGAATGATTTTTTAATTATTCTGAACCTGCTTATTACCACTTCATAGTTTGAAAAGAGCTTCATAATGACTTATTCCTTTCAACAACAGGAGGAGGAAGGCACCTACATCAAAGGGCAACAGAAGTTCAACACTGCAGAAAAGCAAGACGATCAGCTTTGGAAAAAATGTAATTAAGAAAGGGAAAGAAGAGAAAACATACATAAAATACTTTGCATGATAAATAAAATTCGAGATACAAATGCCAGGGGAGGGAACAGAACAGGGAGCAAGGAAAAGAAATGTGGTTTTAATTTTTGTTTGGCTTTTTAAAGTTGGTGTTAAAAGCCATACATACTTAATAAGACTTTTGGTTGGGAAGAGAAAAAAATGTTTACTGCCATTTCAAGCAAAAGAGAGACAGTCCAAGGGATAATGTTTCCCGTGAGCAGATTATTGCATTGTGTGTTGGAGCTCTGGAACTCGGGGCGTTCTGCAGACTGGGTGGTAATGGTGAAGTGAGAGACACTTGAATTTCATGCATCTGTAAGTCCAGGACTAATGGCTGATGTCACTACAGAAACCAGAGCCACTTCTTTTCTTGAGAAGCTCCTTTTTCTTGTGGATATCTGTTAGTTTTTCATAAGATTTTTTGGCCAAGGAAAAGTCATTAGACATTAACTATAGGAACAAAAAGGAAGGGAGAGGCGAGAAAAAGCAGATAGCTTTTAATGATGACAAAAGTACATCAATGAACTCTTTGTTTTAGTAGGACACTTATTGAGATGATGATGATGATGATGATGATGATGATGATGATAACAGCAACATTAATAATAATGCTACTTATTGCTTTAATTGGTAATGTGTCCTCTGGCTTAGTATGCCGAGCCACAACCACCATCCCATCCTTTACTTGTATTAGGATGTATCTTACAAAACCCAATTTAGCCTTTTATATTAACTAATAAATTAAGTACATGGTTTATTTTGTGAATAGTGCCTATAATGATTGTTTTAATACCTAAAAGTAAAATTCATAGGTCAAAGAGTTCAGAGTCGTTACTGGTGTGAAAAATGGAAAGGAGTCAACAATAAAGTTTCTTTAACATCCAAAGTACTCATCAACGCAGTTTGATAGAGAAAGAAACAGTGTATTTCTGCTTCTCACGTCTCCAGACATTCCCCACAGGCACATATGGGTATGGATAATATGTCTGCGGTTGATGAGGGATTCACCAGGCATAAGAAGCTCCCTTTGTTGGCCTTTCTGCCACCCTGAATTCTCCCTACCACCTGGGTAGTCTTTCTATTTAAACTATGTCTACTCCCAAGTGCAAAAATCTTACCTAAAGAACCCCAATACACTTCTGAGTATTTCATCTGAGATTAGGTAAAAGGAAATTCAGTTTCCCAGGAACACTTCCCAGATCTGAAGTTAATTCCTTAAAGCAGTACAACTACTTTGATTTAATTATTAAAGTTTTTTTTAAGGATAACTATTCACCACATGACTAAATAAATCTAAGCATATTAAATAAAATATGACATAGAGTCTTAAATACATAACTGACATTATAAGGAAGATGGGAAAATCCATTGAATCCAAAAATAGAGGAAGCAACAACCTAAGTGATAAGTAGGTACTGATGCTTTCATAGTTGTGATGGCATTTGCTTGTCTGAGTAACCAACCAGTGTGTATTTCAATAGCTATGAAGTACAGAAGATGAGGTAAGAGTTGGAACCAAGATAGCACCTAAAAATGGATCAGAGTTTACCTGTATCATAAAGATAGTTTAGGAAGAACAATCCCTCATCCAAAATAGATACGAGAATGAATGAGCTTATCGTGATCTAGGCGTTGCCTGGAAAAGAATTATTATCCTCTGAAAATTCATAACCATAATACTGCCTCCACTTGGGTTTAGAGCTTCAATTTGTATGATTTGCAAGATCCAGGAAACCTTAAACTGAGAAATTAACAGGAAAATCCACCCCAAATTGTCACAGAACCAAGAAATATATAAGCCCCCTCTCCAAGAAGTTCAGATCATGGAATAATCAGACATAAATTCTAAAAATACTTATGTTTAAAATAATAAAGGAAAGAAAATTCAGATAGGTTCAAAACTTGAAAAAGGAAACCAGTGTTAAAAAATTAAACATATTTCAAAAGGAAACAAAGAAAACATCTATTAATAAAAAATAGCTCATTCAATTTAAACAATGGGTGAGTTAAACACCATATTAAACACAGATGAAGAGAAATTTAGTATGCCAACAGACAGATTTTTATGGAGGCATAATGGCCTGAACAAATCAAAACCACTTGAAAGAAAGACAATTTAGTAGACTTGCCCTACCAGATAGCAAGATCTTTTTCATAAAGCAATACCAATTAGAATAGAATGATGTTGGTGCAGGGATAAACAGATAGCATAATGGAAAACAATAATGCTCAGGACAGACTCACACAATCTATACAAACCTGACTGATATGTGATATGGTAAATCAGTTGGGTAAGAATGCATAGTTCTGAACCAATTGTTTACACACATGGAGAAAAAAAATGTAGTAGATTCCTACCTTATACCATACACGGAACTCAATTTCAGCTTTGCTTCCTATCCCCAACCCTCTGCTCCCACCTCCTTCCCCTTTTAGTAAAGCAACATATATTTTTTATTTGGTTTATCCTGATATTTTAGCATAAGTATTTAGCATATGTATTTAATATAAGTAAATACATTTACTTATATATGAAACATGAAATTTATAATATATATATACACATTGCAATATATTTTGTGTATGTATATTTATATATACATTATTTTTAAGTCTGTGTGTGTGTGTGTGTGTGTGTGTGTGTGTAGTCATACCTCTTTCTCTTCTTAGATAAATAGTGGCACACTACATACTTTTCTCTATCTTGCATTTTAACCTACCAATATAACACTATATAGATATATCCCTCATTGGGGGATATGTTACATAACACTTTGCTATGTAGAATATACACTGTAAACCTAACAATTTTGCTCCTCATTTAATGCCTTAGAAAACCTCTCACACAGGTGCATACAAATGTCTACTGTCTGTAAAGAAAATATTAGAAAACTTCAAATGGCCACCAACAAAGGAAAAGGTGAAAGAAAATCAGGGTTGGCTTATAGTTGACAGTAGATGAGCTTACTAGTGTGTAACCTTAGATAAGGTACTTAAACTTTCTAAGCTGATTTCCTTAATGGGTGAGTAATGATCATATAATAAAATAGTGGATAAATATTACAAAGAATAACGGAAGAGAATGCTTCATGCTGTATCGGTCACAGATTAAGAGTGGTCATTATTAGTGCTATTTGGCAAAGGCACCTGGTGGAGGCTGGCAGGTGGTAATATATGTTATGTGATAGAAAATGGTTAAAACGGTTGCCTCTACTGTCTCAGAAGGTTAGAAATGTGACCTAATGGATTCTAGCTCTCAAGAAGAGGTTGAAAAGTGGGATGTTAGGAGCAGTGTTGGTTCTATTAGTTGCATTTAACAGGTCACCCAAGAAAGAGATAAATAAACCAACGAACTGATCAATTTGAAAGCAAGGGTGAAAGGGAATGAAGACGTACCAGAGATGGAAGGCAGATGACATACCTTGCAAAACTCTCTGCTGATTGAGATGGTGGCTGCTTCATCGCTCATCACGCTAGAGTGAAGAGACCTGGAGGACAGTCCCTACACATATGGTGCCGCACATGTGGCACAGCAAAAATAAACGTTGTGTTTTAAAGCAGGAAGGTGTGCGGGTTGTTTACCACCACAGAATGGCCTGGTCTACTATGACTTATCAGTGAGAACTCAGTAGTGTAAAGGGAAATTATAATAATGAGCAATTTAATGAGTAATAATGCTAATACATTACTTGGTAATGGTAGCCTGTTATCTTGTGTTACTAAAGGTTTACACTGGAATGGATACTGGACATTTTCCATACATTTATTTAAAGTATCTCTTTTGTTTAATTGTGCCACATTTTGCCTGTCTCAAAAATCCCTTTTCTGTCATTGAGCCATATCTTTTCTCTTTCTACCTAAATAGTCACAATAATTTAATGTGTTCTTCATCATTTTATCTCCATTTTACATTAATCTTTATACTTCCTTGAACAAGGGAGAGCTCTTTTTGTGTTATCCCAACTTTTGTGCTCTTCCTTAAACAAGGGGAGCATTCACTTTAGAGGCATAGGGCACCAACAGACAGCATAGGCAAATTCCCTCCGTCCCTCATCTCTGATCACTGGGTAAACAGCATATTATCCTCTCAGATAAGGCAGGGGTATTATGCACCATATCCAACCCAAAGCACCCTTTCTGGAGGTCAGATATTAAACTAAAGAAACACTACATCCCAGAGACGTCATACTCTCCAATCCCCTGTCTGATTCTCTGATACTTTGGAAACAATGGCCTGATTCTATGAAAATCTCAAATAATATAAAAACTCCAAGCAGCCCTCCTTCTCTCCTCTTCCCTCCCTCAGTGGAACTCTAAACTCCCTCCAGGATATCACTTTGTATCATTATCCCCTCACAGAGGGTGATACCTGTCTTATTTAACACTTTAAAGACAGGAGGTGACACAAGGATAGTGTTATGGGTTGAATTGTGTTCCCCTACAAAAGGGATGTTGGAGTTATAACCCCTAGTACCTCAGAATGTGAATTAATTTGAAGATGGGGTATTTATAAAGGTAATAAAGTTAAAATGAGGTCATTAGGGTGGACTTCAATCCAAAATAACTGACATCCTTTTAAACAGGAGAAATTTTGACAGAGACAGACAATCATCAAGAGAAGATGATGTGAGAAGGCACATGAAGGTTACAGCTATCTACAAGAGGCCTGGAGCAGACCCTTTCCTCACCGCCCTCACCTGCTGACACCTTGATCTCAGACTTTCAGCCTCCAAAACTGGGAGATGATGCAGTTCTGCTGTTGAAGCCACTAGGCTGTGGTACTTTGCTATGGCAGCCTTAGCAAACTGATATCCACATGTTTAGAATGTTTACATCATTATTAAAACTAACAATTACAGACATTATATCAACTCTAAACATATGATGCTTTAAACATAGGCTTTAAGCATGATGTGTTCCTAAGGAACCAGGACTTGATAATTTCCATGGTTACTCTCAATATTTGGGTCATGGATTTTCTTTCAGGGCGTAAACTCTACTCTTCTGATGTATTCTGATACTTGTGGTACTAGTATCTGGACTCTAAGAGTAACCATCACACTCAGCCTATTTTCAGTGACTAATTTTAGATGGAAATTACATCTAAACACAATATTTTATGTTTGACAAATGGCAGCTCTCAATAGCCCACCCAGGCACGTACAGATTCTATTTAGAAACCTGAGAGAGAGAAAAAAAAATAGATATTCATAAACCCTTAGTCTAAATAAGCAGGAAAACTTAGCCTGGAAAATGGGAAGCTATGGAGACACTGACTGGACACACCTTCTGGGGGACTGAGGTGCTAGCTATTGACCCTCTCTAATGAGAATAAAGCAAATAATTTCTGTGTAGAGAAACAACCTGGAAATAGGTTTTCCTCCCAATGCTGTGACCAAGCATGTTGTTCCCCACTCCCAGCTCTGACACTGCTCACTTGGTCAAATCACAGTATTTCAAGCATCCTCCATTTCCTTACATATAAAATGATGGCAGTCAAGGACATTAAACTAAGATATCATCATGAAACTTGACAATTAGAATATATAAATCTTAGTGTACAAAAACGTAAAAGGCTCTTAAGTATTGACTGAATGTAGTATCAATGAATGAAGTTTAATTGCCCAGTTGCTTTGAAACTTTCAAACATGAACATTCTAAGGTTACTAAAGGCTCCCTAACTTAGCTGAAATTCAGAAAATGCACAGTCCATATCAAATGGTATTTACTTTTTATAACCACCCTATAGCAAAATAAAAATAATAATCCTATAAAGCATTGCATACAGACACAAGGTTTAGGGGCAAGTCTAATCTCCTTACTCCACACAAAAACACCTACTTACAGTCATTTACATCCGTACTTGCTGTCATGCACATGCACACTCATATACGGTGTACATTCCTTGCCCAATTTTCCAATGGTGAGGGTACAATGAATACTGCTTCCCTCACATGATTGCTGTAGAATCTCAGACACAAACACCAGCAGATTCACTTAAATTTATTCAGCACAGGATTGTGGAGACAAGAAACAAATCAAAATTTCCTGGCTCCCTCTCCAGTGCTAAATAGCAGACTTTAATGTCTCTAGCCATCGTTCTTGGATAAAACATATTAAACAAATATAAATATGAGGTCATCTTTGATAGCACAAAAGAATTTTACTTTCTTTCTTAAGGAAAAAGAAGGGGGGAGGAGGAGGGGGAGGGAGAAAGGAGCCCTGGGAAGACACCATTGGCTGGTGTTGTCACACTGCTCTCACGCTCATCTTGTGAAGGCTGCCCTGATAGAGTGTCACTGCTTGACAGCCAAAATGCGTCTTGCTGTGTAGGATTGAAAGAAAACGATAACCAGGTGACTGTACACTGTGTCAATGGCAAGAAAAACTGTATCTCTTTCACTTCCAAAGCCAGAAAGCCTTTTGAATACTTGAGCTAGGATCTCCTAAGAGGAATCTATTTTTCCATGTAATGGTGTGAATTTCCCACATTGAAACTAAATATTCATGACTTCATGAAAGAGCTAAGCTTTTGTAAGAAAAAAAAATAGATTCTAAGTCCGCTTTATACATTTTGGACAAGCTAGTATTTGACATACTTTATATGTTCTGAATAGTATTATAATTTCAAATAAATCTCTACTGACATCACTTCAGTAATGTTA
>NW_017731885.1:911668-912621 GCF_001890085.2 Hipposideros armiger | reverse complement strand
GCTAAATTTTTATTTTTAAAAAGTACAACCTTCAAAATTCAGGGTTGAAGAAAGGCAGTCAACCTGAGAGGAAGTCCTTTCTCTCCAGGCTCCAGGCTTGAACTCTGAAGTTTAAACAGAGTAAAAAGAAGGATGGAAAACTGGACTTCCTATCCAAGTCCATGTACTGGGAGTTCCTGTTCCATACAAAACCAAGGGACACGTCCCTCAGGCAATCAGGATCCTCTCTATGATGACAGTCTCTCTCACATGGGCCCTTGTTACCTCCTGGGTAAATGCTTTCCTGCCATTCTTTCTAGTCCTGCCTTCTGTCTGAATTTTCTCTTCCCCAGTCTACCAGAGTGGCCAATATTCCTTTCTAAATTCTTAACTCTACAAACCAGGATTGCATCTTGTAAATTTCCCAAATTCAGGAGGCATGTGTTTGAACCCCAAACGTTCAAGTGACCGAGTGGAGGTGGAGGTTTTCGGGAAGAGTAGATTGCAGTTGTATGAGTAGGAATGTATAATAAATGGGAGAGGGAGGAGTCATACATTCTAGGTTACAATTTCCTTTACTCTATTACAATTAGAACATCATCTTTATATTGAATCCAGAAAGACGGTTTCTCATAAATAACCCTTATCAGGTCAATGTGATATAATTGTAACCTGTCCCATCTCGAATTGCAAAGCTTTCTTCCAACAGTGTAGAAAGTAATGGGTGCTCTTCTTAATATCCTTTTTATAATTTCTAAATTTCCCCCCTGAATAGAAAAAGGAGTGTTTTGTAGAGGAGGTCATGTACAGGGACAAATAAATGCCTGGATTTTCAAAGATTTAGATGTGGGAGTTATCTAAATGATAACTAAAGTCATAGGAGCAAGTAGGCTATCTCCTTCCTCTATCTGGCTGTAAAATGAGAATAAAAACGCTCCTCAGAGAGAATATTGAAAAGGACAACATATACATAC
>NW_017731885.1:909936-911568 GCF_001890085.2 Hipposideros armiger | reverse complement strand
TGAGAGGCTTGGACCTCTCATGTGCTGTCCAGGAAATAAAAGCTTTCCCAGAAAATTACAGCACCAGAGAAGGTAAGGGAAAGGCAGACACAGGATTGTAACAAAAAAAATATTGGGGTGAATTAACTGAAAGCACTAAAATGGAAACAAAACAGAAAACCCCACAAAAATAAAAACAAAATGAAAACTGAGACTAACCACACAAAAAAGAAAAGAAAATAGCTTTGTTTTGCCTGCACCATTGATCCCTCCATTGCTTGGCAGAAGACAGAACTTCTCACCTGGAAAGTGTTCCCCTCACCTGGAAAGGGAGGCTAGAGTGACCGAACAGCTTCCCCAGCCCAAAGGACCTCCTTGAGTTTCACCCCACCCAGAGACCAGCAAAGCTGAGACATACGTACAGCAGGGGCAGCCAAGGTCCCCAGTGGCCTGCTCTGCAGATAGCTCCGGAAGCTTTTGCCACAGAAGAAACCACAGGCTAGCACAGCTACCATGAACACCTAGTAGATTTTACTGGTTTTCACTCCAAAGGTATTTGTGTTCATAGACACCAACCCCATGAGCCCCTCCTGACTCCCTCCCTTCTACCTGCCCTTGTAGGAGCCAGGACCCACACTGACAACCAGCCCTGGCCTCTGCAATTGTGCAAGAGCAACACACTAGCCTATAACCCCTCAGCCATTCCCCACCATTGTGTGTACCTTGGGAATAGCCCCTTCAGCTATGCACCTGCATGCTGACAACCTGACACTTATTATAGGCCTCCACTGTCATGCACCTAGGGGGAGACTGTGCAGCCATAGGGGTTCAGGCCCACAGCTTGCTGCTCCCTGAGGGTGCTTATGGGCCTGGTTCTTACTCTGTCTCCTGTCACTGCTTGGAACCATAGGCCTCACCTGCAGCTATCCCCTCTAGCTATGCATCTACATGCCCTTGGGCTGACTTCTGACACCAGCATCGACTATGGCAAGCACCCATGGCAAGATCCAGCATCCACAGTAGAACATGCCAACAGCTAGGGTTCCCACAGCTGCCAGTGTGGCTACAGTTGGTCTCAGCCTTGCTGTTGGGCCTTGCCCCACCACTACATGCATGTCTGCATCTAGCTCCTGCTATTGCACAGACAACTACAGCTGGCCCCTGCATCCATATGTGTCCCCACCACTGGCTCCAGCCACCACCACTGCCATTCCTAGTCCCTAGCCACTGAGGACCTCAATAACCGTTGAAGCCAATGCAGATCCACACAGCACTAGCCAAAGGCCTCACAGTTATCCATGTTATGGACCCCAGAAGCTTAAGGCCAAGAGGCATCATGCCTTCCACCCAACTCAGCATCACTACACACCTCTGCACTTGGCACCGTGCTCAACTGGACCCAGAATCACAGCACATTCCAGCATGTCTCCACATGCAGGTAAAGTTCTTTCTTTACTGAAGTCAATCCATAAAGTCCAGAACAGGTGACTGCTTCTTCAAATGTGCAGACACCTGTAATCCCATTTACAATAGCATTAAAAATAATAAAACACAGAAATAAATTTAGCCAAAGTAGTGAAAGATCTGTATTCTGAAAACCATTGGGTTGTTGGAAAAGTCATGACATTTTTTCTATGTTTTTCATTGCAAAAA
>NW_017731885.1:903991-905635 GCF_001890085.2 Hipposideros armiger | reverse complement strand
GCTGGTGAGAGCACGTGCTCCTAACAACAAGGTTGCCTGTTCGAGATGGTAGGCTATGCCCGCCCGCAACTAAAGACTGAACTGGGCACCTTGAGTTGAGCTCCTGCCCAGGTGGCTCAGGGGATAGAGCAACACGCTCTTAACAACAAGGCTGCCTATTCAACTCCTGCATGGAATGGTGCCTACACCCACCCTCAGCTAAGACTGAACTCGGCATCTTGAGCTGAGTGGCACAACTGGCCTTGGAGCTGAGCTTGCTGCGCCCTCCACAACTAAGATTGAAGGACAACAAATTGGCTGTTCCCCTTTCCCAATTCCCCAACACTGCTCCCCTCCCCCAATTCCCCATCACTATTCCCCTCCCCCAATTCCTCAATTAAAAAAAAAAGAGGAGGTGGTACATATATACAATGGAACATTGCTCAGCCATAAAAAGACTGAAATTTTGCCATTTGCAACAATATGGATGGACCTAGAGGGTATTATGCTGAGTGAAATAAGTTCGACAAATAAAAACAAATGCTATATGGTTTCACTTACATGTTGA
The DNA here is from genome assembly GCF_001890085.2 of Hipposideros armiger. Classification (NCBI taxonomy): domain Eukaryota; kingdom Metazoa; phylum Chordata; class Mammalia; order Chiroptera; family Hipposideridae; genus Hipposideros; species Hipposideros armiger. The sequence goes on along the minus strand of NW_017731885.1, from coordinate 905,088 downwards.
ATCTTTAAAAAAAATAAATAAATGAACAAGCAAAACAAACTCATAGATATAGAGAACATATTTATGGTTGCTAGATGGGAGTGGGGTTGGAGGGTGGGTAAGGGGAGGGAGCGATTATGAGGTACAAATTTTCAGTTACATGGTAGTCATGGGGAGGTAAAGTATAGCATAGGGAACATCGTGAATATCATTGTAATAATTATGTATGGTGTCAAAAAGTACTAGATTTTGGGGGGTGATCACTTTGTAAGTTATATAAATGTCTAACCACTTTCTTATACATCTGAAACTAATATAATACTGTATGTCAACTATAATTGAAAAAGAAAAAAATTACTTAAAAAATGGCAAACAAGTACATGAAAGGGTACTCAACATCACTAGTAACCAGGGAAGTGAAATTTGAAACCACAATGAGATAACACTTCACACCTGTTAGAATGGCTATTATCAAAAGACAAGCGATAACAAGTGTTGATGAGGACGTGGAGAAATGGGGACCCTTGTACACTGCTGGTGGGAATGTAAACTGGTGCAGCCACTACGGAAAACAGCATAGAGTTTTCTGAAAAAAATTAAAAATAGAAGTACCATGTCGTCCAGCAATCTCACCTTTGAGAATATATCAGAAAAAAATAAAATCACTATCTCAAAGAGATACCTGCACTCTCATGTTTATTAAAGCTTGATGCACAATAGCCAAAACATGGAGACAACCTAAATAATACCCATCGATGGATGAATGGATAAAGAAGACTATATACGCATACATATAGACATACAATGGAATATTATTATAAAAGGGAGGGAAATCCTGACATTTGTGACAAAATGGATGGACCTTGAGTGCATTATGTTAAGCAAAATAAGTCAGACAGAGAGAAAAACACTGTGTGATGTCATCTATATAAGGAATCTAAATACATCAACCTCATAGAAACAGGGAATGGAAGGGTTGTTTCTAAGGACTGAGAGGTAAGGGAAATGGAAGATGTTGGTCAAAAGATATCAACTTCCAGGTATAAGATAAGCAAATTCTGGAGATCTAATGTACAGGATGCTGACCATAATTAATCCTGTAGTGCATGCTTGAAAGT
>NW_017731885.1:902480-903364 GCF_001890085.2 Hipposideros armiger | reverse complement strand
TTTTTTTCAACCTTAGCACCTAATTCCAAGCAGAACTACTAAGAACTTCATATTATTATAAAGCATAAGCCATCTGACAGCCCTGGTCTGAGTTATGTTCTCTAAAGTAACTTTATATGGTATTAATTAAAATACTCCAACTTTTTAGTGGAGTTTTGAAAAAAACAATGCACTAAATGCCTGTGAGGATGTAGAAACAGCATGACTTCACATTTTCTGCATGGAAGTTACGTGACAAATATTTTCCCCTTCTTCTTTGACCCTAAGGTGTTTGTGGGGTTTTATTCTCTATAAAATGGGCATTATATTTTAAATGTTTTCCACATGTTCATATTGACCTGTCCAGAAATCAAAATGAAATAGGAATTAGCCAATTATCATGTGAAAAATCCAGTCAATGGGCATCTTATTATAACTTCATATGGGCTGGCATTTAAGGGTATTCAATAATTGAAAATGTAAGAAAATTATTTTTTAAGTGCATACAATTCTGAGTAAATGCAATCATCTTTGATTAGACTTCGTCTCTCATGACCAGTCATACTAAAGGTCTTATTTAGAGCTTACTTCGGCCCACTTCTCAAAACAACTTCTCTGAGCTTATTTTTCTGCTGCTCCCTCACTACTGCTTGTATCTCTAGATGCATATGATAGAATTTATATTGGGATAAAAAGAAGAGCAACCAAACTCATCTACTTGATATCAGCTAAGCAATCACCAGACCCAGCAAGATACAATGGATAATTGATTACTGAATGCATTATGTGTCAGAATCCTATGATTAGTAATAGAGCAGGAAATTTCACCCAAAATTCCACACCTATCTTTCATTATGTAATTTGTGGTGGGAGACAATAGTCTAGTAGTCTTTTTGTTTGTTTTT
>NW_017731885.1:900006-901160 GCF_001890085.2 Hipposideros armiger | reverse complement strand
ATAATTAAAACTTAAAGAGAACATTATAGAAAAATATTTATGACCTCAAGGTAAAGAAGAATTTATGTCACATATATAGTGTGAATTGCAATAAAAATTGATAAATTTAAATCCTTTAACGTTGAGAATTTATGTTTCTAAAAAAAGCCATAATGAAATTTAAAAGATAAGGGAGAAGATATTGCTAACGTATAATTGACAAAGGGTTAGTATTCAGAGTAAGTAAAGAATGCCTAAAATCATTAATAAGATAAAAACAAACAAACAAATCAATAAAAAAATGCTGCGAAAAGACATTTCATAGAAGACATATAAAAAGCTTATAAATACATGGAAAGATGCTCAATCTCATTTGAAATCATGGAATGGCAAATTACAACTATAATGCGATACATTTTCCCAGACATTGAATCGTCAAATAGTCTCTTGGAAATCAGTTAATATCAAATACTGACTAGAAATGTCAATGTGGAATATCAGGAACTCACCTCTACTGCTGGTAGGAGGATGAATTGGCACACCGTTGGAATTACTATTTAAAGTTGAACAAAGGCATATCTTTTAGTCCCCAAAGTCTGATCCTAGGGATATAGACTAGCAAAATGGTTGTACAAGTGAACCAAGAGACTTTTAAAAGAATGCCCTTAGCAACATTGTTCATAAGAGTAAATCCTGAAATAAGTCAGACAGGCCATCCTGGTGGGTGTCTGGGCAGATGACGGGGCACCAACACACTCAACATGGCATCAGATAATGATACCTCTGGAATATAGACAAGTACTTCTGCAACAGAGTTCTCAACTCTTGTCTCCATTTTAAAACTTCTATTCACATCTTGTCTGCCTTGTCATTTCTCTTTGGCCTGAAATATCTATTGATTCTTCCATCCATCCATTCATAGAAAATCTAAAGGTAAGGAGTTAAAAGATGGTGAAAACACCTATCAAAGAAAGAAGGAAAAAGACCCTGATTGCTCGAACAAACTAGAAATTTTGATTACTATAACTTGAGGCCAGGGAAATTTGTGGTGTTTCAAGCCCAAGGGTGCCAGACTGACTGTGGAAAAGACAAAATTAATTAATGTTTTCTGAGATTAATTAGAAAACTAAATGGAAGTATAATGAAAATCAGCATGGTTTAGCTCCCTGGATTTA